>NC_134669.1:1502689-1540627 GCF_030463565.1 Pelecanus crispus | reverse complement strand
CGCCTGAGCGTTCCCGCCCCCCGCGCTCCTTTCCCCGCTCTCCCATTGGTTGCGGCGGAGGAATGAGCCCGCGCCAGGCCGCGAGCGCCGCGTTGATTGGCTGCCAGCGCGGGAGACGGACAGGCGGGGAGGGAGGGGCGGGAGAGAAGGGGGGGAAAAGAACCATTGGCTGCCTCGTGGCGAGCGGGCGGGGCGGGCCCCGCCTCCTCCTATTGGCCAACGCGCGCTCCTGCTCCCCCCCCCCGGGGGGGGCGGATCCGCCAATGGCTCGGAGTGGGCGGGGCTCGCCGCGCTCACATTGGCCGCTGCGCGGAGAAGGGGCGGGGATGGGGGGGGGGGGGCAGCGCGCGCTGCTTTTCCCCCCGCTGTCATTGGTCGCGCCGGCGGAGGGCGGCGTGCGATTGGTCAGCCGGGGGAAGAGGGAGGGAGGGGGGAGCATGCGCGCTCGCGCGGCCTCGCGCACGCGCGCTGGCTGCCTGTGGCGGGCGGGTGCGCGCGCGCGCGCGGGCGCGCGGCTCCGTCGCTTCCCTCAGGCGGCGGCGGCGGCTCCGGCGGCTCCGGCTCCTTTGTTCCCCCCCGCAGCCGGCGTTCCACGGGGCCGCCCCGGCGGGGATGGGCCCTGCGAGCGGCTCCTGCGGCGGCCGGCGCGGTGAGGAGCGGCGGGGCCTGGCCGGGCGGTGGGAGCGGGCCCGCTTGAACGGGGGCCGGGGCGCGGGGGGCGGGTACGGCGGCCCGGGAGGGTCACGGGAGCTCGGCGGAGCGGAGCTCCCCATTGTTTGGGCCTGGGGGGGGCTCCGCGCTTCTTCCTCCCCCCACCCCCATCACCATCATCGGGCCGACCTTGGCCCCCCCCGCCCCCTCCCTCAGCCCCCCGGTGTCCCCCTCCCCCCCCCCCAGCCTCCCCCGCTTCCCAGCCCCTCCGCATCTCCCCCCGCCTTTTCCAGCCCCCCCCCCCCCCCGGTATTCATCGCCCCTTGCAGTCCCCCCCTTTTTAACCACCCCCCCCGCAGCACCCATCCCCTTTTTGAGCCCCCTTTATTCAGCCCCCCATCATCCCTCCCCCTTCAGTCGCTCCTCTCACCCCCCCCAGCGCCCCCCCACCCCCCCAGACCCCCCCCCATCACTCTGGCACCTCCAGCTCCCCCCCAGCAATCCCTCCGTGCCCCCCCGTGGGCACCCCCCTTTTCCAGCCCCCCCCTCCGTGCCCCCCCGCGGGCACCCCCCTTTTCCAGCCCCCCCTCCGTGCCCCCCCGCGGGCACCCCCCTTTTCCAGCCCCCCCCTCCGTGCCCCCCCGCGGGCACCCCCCTTTTCCAGCCCCCCCCTCCGTGCCCCCCCGCGGGCACCCCCCTTTTCCAGCCCCCCCCTCCGTGCCCCCCCGCGGGCACCCCCCTTTTCCAGCCCCCCCCCCCCCCGTGCCCCCCCGCGGGCACCCCCCTTTTCCAGCCCCCTCCCCGTGCCCCCCCGTGGGCACCCCCCTTTTCCAGCCCCCCCCTCCGTGCCCCCCCGCGGGCACCCCCCTTTTCCAGCCCCCCCCTCCGTGCCCCCCCGTGGGCACCCCCCTTTTCCAGCCCCCCCCTCCGTGCCCCCCCGTGGGCACCCCCCTTTTCCAGCCCCCCCCTCCGTGCCCCCCCGTGGGCACCCCCCTTTTCCAGCCCCCCCCTCCGTGCCCCCCCGTGGGCACCCCCCTTTTCCAGCCCCCCCGTGGGCACCCCCCTTTTCCAGCCCCCCCCCCCACTGCGGGGCCGCAGGGCTGGGCTCTGCCCCCCGGCCCCCCCCCTTGCCCCCCACCCCGCTTTTGCTGCGGGGGGGGGGGGGGCCGGGCCACCTCAGCCCCCCCCCCCGGCTGCTCCCCAGCCTCTTACCGCGTCCCCCTTCAAACGGGGGGCACCCACCCCCAAATCCAGCCAGTGCCCCCCCCCCCAAGGTGTCCGCTGCCCCGGGGTCTGCACCCCCCGTCTTTTACGCCCTCCTCCCCCCTCTCAGTGGGGCAGTGCCCCCCTCCCGGGGCGTCTCCCCCCCCCAGCCCCATCCTCCTCATCCTCCCCGCCCCAGCGGGGCTTTGTTTGTCCTTCGGGAGGGCGCAGCCCCCTTCCCCCTACACCCCCTCCCCCGGGCTGCTCCCCCTTCTCCTCCCAAGCCAGGACCCCCCCCCAGCTGCTGTCATCATCACACCCCCCCCCCCCCCCAGCTGGGTTTGGGGGTGCTCTCTGGCCCTCAGCATCCTCTTCCTCAGGCTGCGGATCTGCCGGGATCAGCCTCCCTCCATCCCAGCCTCTCCCTTCCCATCTCCCTCCCCCCGAAAATTAATCGGGGGTTTTTTTTTGTCCCCCTTTTTGGGGGGTGGCGGGGGGGTCAGGGTACCCGAGGATGGGCTCCTCCGGGAGCGGCCCCGGCCCCCATCCCGCTGGGAATCCCTCGCCCTTCCCAGCACAAAGGCCGCCCTTGGCGCGGGGGGGGCGGAATCCGGCGCAGCCGCCGTCACCGGTGGGAACGGGGCGCAGCGAGGGCCCCCATCGCCGTGGCGGTGGCGGATGTCGCAGAGGGAGGGGTTTGGGTTTTATCGCGACGCTCCTTAGCGAAAAACCCCGCAGAAATCCCCCGGTGCCGCACAAAGCCCGAGGAGCCCGCGCCGGCGTCCGCGCTCGGTCGGGTTGGCGAAGAGGGGGGGTCTCGGCCGTCGCCTGCCATTTCGGGGGGCGAATCCGCCTCCTCTTTGTTGGCGGCGCAGCCCTCAGCGCCGCCGTCTTTTGTTTGGAGGCGGCGGCGCCATCGGCGCTGCCGGGGGGGGGGGGGGTCCCTCGGGGGTCCCTCGGGGCTGCTCGTGGGGGTCCCGGCCGGCGCCGGGGGGATTTTGGGGGCACGCTCTCCAAGCCATCCCTTTTTCCCCGTGCTGCGTGTTCCCCGATGCGTTAAAGCCGGGCGCGAGCGTCGGGCTGTTGAGAAACGCCAAGCCCTTGGTGATTATTTTTATAAACAAGCTCCTGATTTGGGGGAAAAAGAACCCTAAATTCTTTTCCTGCAGCGGTTCAGACCTTTTGAGGTGAAAGGCAGCGTTTTCCTGAGCGGGCAGAGCGCGATTTTTAGCTTCCCCCGGCGAGGTGCGGGGGTGACGGAGGTCTTATACAGGTTAGGAGCGGGTTTTCCCCTTTTTTTCCCTTTTTTCCCCCTTCTCGGTGGGCGCTGCGTGGAGCCGGGCTCGGAGGGGAGACGTGTGAGCGAGCCCGGGACTCTGCTGCTAATTTCCCGTGTTAGAATAATTTCTATTTTCCTCCTTCGAAGCTCCGAGTCTGAAGGAGGCGGAGAGGGGGGTGTAATTAAGGGATTTGTGCAGCTGCCGCTTAAAATTCATGAGCTGCGCAGAGAGAGCGAGGAAACGAGCGGCGGCGGGTTTCTTTTACGCCCCCTGCACAGGTTGAGCTGCTGGGCTTGTTTTAGCACTGAAAGTTTAGAAAAGCTTAAAAATCCCGTAACCTTTTTTCCCCCCCAAAGAGAAGAAAACTCGGGGCTGAGCCTACCCCGAGCTCTGGGGGCTGATTTTAACTGACCGGCGCTGGGCTCGCGAATGGAATACGCCGGGTTTTCAGAAAAGCGACTTTAATTTTTCACCCAGCTGCCTCTCCTGGCTCTTCACGTTACGAAAAGGCACCGAGAAGCCTCGTAAGTAGGCAGAGCAAGCCAGCCGCTCCTGACAAATGACTCGAATTAATTAAGGAAGGCTTTTTTCCTCCTGCAATCAAGGATTTAATAACAATCCCTAGCCTGTGATCTAGTTTTTGTGGGTTTTTTTTTTTTTTTCTTTTCAAAAGAATCAAATCACAGTCGTGGAACAGAGCGAGATGTATTTTTGCGCAGGAGCGCGTGAAACGCCTCTTACCTCGGCGAGCGCGCGGGTCGTTAATTTGAATTCCTTGATTGTTGCGTGTTTGCGGCGCGGACGTCGCCGGCTGTCACCGTGCCCGCGGCCGTGCCCCTCTCCATCCCAAAAAATCCCCCCCGGGGAGGTCCAGGGCTCACCGCGGGGAGGGGACGGCGGTCGCCGCACGCCGCGGTGGTCTCTACACCGGCAGCAGCCGCTCGCAGGACGGACGGACGGACAGCCGGCCTCTCCCTCCGTGGGTTTGTAATCTCGGCGGAGACGCGGACGAGGCAGGAGGGGAAGCGGTGCCGTGTTCCCTTCTCCCGCCCCTTCTTACGGGCATTAACTTACCCGTAAGTAAGCAAATTTCCCCCCAAAAAAAACCATCAAATTGGTTGCTGCAGCTCTAACGCCACATCTTTAACCGGCTGTCGGGGCGCACGCGTCGCCTAACGCGCCTCTCCTGGGAGACTGGGCGGAATTCTCCCCGGATACGGACGAGGGGTGCCGACTAATTGCCGTTTTTCCCTCCCTGCAGCGTTGCGTTAAAAAGCTCCTCGTCCCGAGACCTCCCCTCGCCGCCGTGCCGGCGCCACGCCGTGAGGGGTCGGAGACCTCCATGCCCGTAGGTACGTGCCTGGATTTCGGGTTTCCTCGCCTCGGGAGCAGCCAGCACCGCTCAGGGACCCCCGCGCGGGTGACGTTAGGGGGTCAGATGGGTTTTGCTCAGAAATAAAAATAAAATTGCCGCTGCGGCGAGTTAACGTTGGCACTGGCCTGGGTCTCCAGCGGCGCCGCGGAAGAGCAGACCTCGGTTTTTAATGAAAAAGTACTTCATGATTCCGTAACGTTCCTTGAAGTACGCTCTTTATTTTGGTTTCCCCCTGGAAAAGCCGGTGCCGGAGCGCAGCTCCTGCTCGAACGGGGCCGAGTCCTGTCGGTAGGCAGGGAGCGTCCCTCCGCTCCTCTCAAAAACACTTTGTTAGTCCTCGCCTCCTCGTTAGCCGCGGCAAGAGGAGAGGGACACGGCTCCCGCAGCCTTTGTTTTCCTCTCGGGGTGGAAGGAGGAAGATTCCCCAGGGCTGGAAGGATTTAATTGGGGGATAAATCCCAGCTCTCGGGGCGCCTGCGGGCTCTGCAGCTGTAAAAGCTGAGATTTTCACGGTAGCTGGAGCAGCGCGCTCGGAACTGCAAAAAGAGTGGAAACGGCCCCGAGCCGCGTTTCTCTTCCCGAAACCCTCGGCTCCCTCGCGACTTGAGGTCCTCTCGCTGTTCCCCTTCCGAGGCCGGCGAGGCGAACGGCTCGAGAAGCGCCGGCGAGCGACGGTGAGTATTGAACGCGCTTTTCTTTTTACGTCGGGGGCATTTAAAGCCCGAAGAGCCTAGCGGTTTTCTCCGAAGGCGAGAGACGCGTCCTCGGAAGGCCGCTTCAGGAAGCGGGGGTCGCCCAAAAAAAGAGGCGTCCCCTGAGCGGAGGCGAGCGCGCGGCTTTTCACGGAAGACGTTTTCGCGGACGAAGGGTGCTTCCGTTCGCCTCCGAGGATGTTTCCCCGCCGCCCGTGCAAGCGTGGGACGCCCCGTGTCGATGTTTTGGGAAGTTTCTCTCCCCGACGGCTGCTCCGCGTCCTGGGAATCGCCGCCGGTTTGTTCGAGTCTGGATTTTCCAGCGGGAAACGAGGGTGAACTCTGGAGGCCGCCTAGCCTTTTCGCAGCCCGCAGATCCTTAAGATTATTAAATCTGTGGGTTTGGCGCTGCTATGGAGCCGGACAGATTCAGGACGAGGGGAAAGGGACTTTTTTTAGGCGTGTTCTGCTTTTTAACAGCAGCCTTGCACCTTTTTGTGTGAAAACACGAGCGCCTGAATTCCCCTGGCTCTGGGAGAAGCGTGAATCCAAGAGCTCCTACGGTCCGAGGCACGATCGTTCCCTTCAACAGCCTGTTTGTGGGAAGCGCTTGGCTCCGTCGTGTTTACCAACAGCACGGGAGGAAAATGAAAAATAAACACCCACAACCGCAAATTGCCGGAACAAATCGGGATGAAACGCCACCCGGCCCCGGCTCCCAGCTGGCAGAGGCTTCGGAAGGGAGGGTTAGCGGCTCGGCGCGGGATCGTCTGCCCTGCGCTCATTAGCCTTCGTCCCGAGCTCAAAGAGGAGCGCCTTAATTACGGTCGTTCTGGATACATTCTGGCTGCGCAAGGTATCTCCGGTCACCTCTTAAAATCCTTTTAATTCTTGAGAAATGTCCCTGATTTGTGCCACGCTGTTTCCAGTGAAGATGTTAAAAAAAAAAAAAAAAAAAAGAAGGAGGAAGCGCTCAAGGTGAGTACTGGAGGAGCTGCAATATTACCCGACCTTAAAAAAGGAGAGTTTCACCCTTCTGGCGTCCTCTGACCGTGGATGGCAAGCACAAGCCTCACCAGTTCCCTTCCCCCTGAGCCCAGGATTTCTGCGGATTTAGCTCCGGGACGGAGGGCGGCTCCGTTTATCCGACGCGGGCGCTGGAGAGCCGCCTCCGCCAGCCGTGTTTTCAGCCCTGCGTCCTCCTCCCGGCCGCGCCGCTGCGCTCGGATCCTCCAGTTGCGGTTCCTCTTCGCTCTCGCAGCTGCGGCATGCATCGGAGCGTGAAAGCCGGGCGCGGATTTGCCTTCCCGGGTGGCTCTGCGAGCGTGCACCTGCCCCGGCGTAGCTGGGGGCACGCACGTGCGCTTCTCGCCGCTCGGAAAACCGCCCGCTTCGGGCGTGATGGGACCGCGTCCTTATTTTAGGTCTATTTATTTATTTAACTTATTTAACTTCTATCGCCAGCCTCGCCAGCAAATCGAACCTTTTCATCCGGCTCCGGCGGCGAACAGGGATTTTGTATCCCGCAGAAGCTGCGGCGCGGACGCGGTTTTAGGCGAAAACGGGGTGATGCTGCGGGTTCCCGTCCCCGCGGCTCGTCCTGACGACTGCGCAGCGACGCGTGGGCAGCGCCGAGGACGATGGCCCTTCCCCTACGTCAACTGCGCGTCGCGTTCGTCCCAACCATCTGCGGTCTTAAAAAAAAAAAAAAAAAGAGGGGAAAAAAAACCCCCACGCTTCCACTTTTCGCTGTATTTTGAAGTGGATTTCCGTTCTGTGAGTTGCAAACCCTGCGTACGAGCGGAGCCTGGCTGGAAGGGAGCTGCGAGGATCGTCCCGTCCGGCTGCTCGGGGCTGAACCTTTGGAAGTTAAACGTCGCCGAGCGCATCGCCCGAACGCGGCTCCTCTCCCAGTCTGTACCCCTGCCCGGCGTTGCTCCGTCCCAGGCGCGGAGTCGGCGTTTGCGCTCGTTAATTTTCCCGCCGCTGACCATCGCCCAACGCTCCGATCCAGCCGGGTCCCTCCGGAGAGCCGACGGCACCTCCGGCTTCGAGAGCAGCAGCCAGCTGGCGCGGGAATCCCACCTGCGGATCCTCGATGGAGATATCGGACGGCGCTGGCCCCAGCCGGGCGTACCCCTCGTCTCGCGCCCGGCGTCCGCCCTCGCTGCCCGGCGCGGCTCCCGGCCTCCAGAAGTGACGTCGGTCGTAATTACGGCTGCAAACGAGCTCCGCTCCCCGAATCCCTCGAAGCAAAAATCCCCCCGCTAACATCTTCCATCGAACCGCATTTCAAAGGGGAAATAAATTAGATCTGATGTCACTCGCCAGATAAGTTCACTTTCGCTGTTTTTTGGGGTTTTTTTTTAAATGTTTGGATTATACTCGCAATTGCAGAAGTGAGATTTCCCGCGGCGGGGAGAGCGCTTTGGGGGGAATCGATCCCGATTTGGGACCGGAGGATGGATTCGGGCTTCCCTGCGTCCCCAGCCTGTTTGCACATACGTTCCCAAACCCCAAATTGGGATGGGCGTCTAATTTTTTTTAATAGCTCTTCTATCCTACGTCTGAATTGACCAGAAATTCTGGTTTCTTGCGTGAGAGCCGCGCTTTTCCACACAAATTGCCCATTGAACTCGAAGGAGTCTCCGGACCATTCAGCTGCTGGATTTCGCTGCTTCCCTGCCCGCTTCCAGCAGGATATTTTGCCTTCACCCGCATCTCCGGAGTTAGGTTTGCCAGAAGCTGAAGCAAGTGCCGGACGACTTTAAAAGGATATCGACGTCGGCGCAAAAAAATCGCTCCCAGAACCGGGATAAAACCAGTTTAAAAAAAAAAGCAACCAAAACAGAAAACCAAAAAGCACTTTCCACGTGGACCGGATAACGGCGTGCTGTCTGCTGCTGCCCAAATCCCGGGAATTCAGCGCTCGGCGCCGCGCGGACGATGGATTTGGAAGCGGGTCTCCTGTTGCTAATGCCTCCGGCTTTGCGAAGCCCGCAAGGCTGGGCTCGCCGGCGCGGTCTCGGTTCGTTAGCGAGGGCTTTGCTCCGGGTGACCTGCCCTGAGCGAGCGCGCGCGGCTGCCTGTACCTAACCCTAATTTCCCTTTTCTCTGCCCTGTTCGGCGGGGCTCTTCCAGGAGCCGCGGCAGCTCCGGCTGAGACCAGCTCTCCGGCGACCGGACCCCTCTCCCGACGCCTGCTGTGAAGATGTCGACTCCGGATCCTCCGATGGGAGGAACGCCTCGCCCGGGGCCCTCGCCGGGGCCGGGCCCGTCTCCGGGGGCCATGCTGGGACCCAGCCCGGGACCCTCTCCCGGCTCCGCACACAGCATGATGGGACCCAGCCCCGGGCCGCCCTCAGCGGGACACCCGCTGCCGCCCCAGGGGCCGGGGGGCTACGCTCAGGACAACATGCATCAGATGCACAAGGTGAGGGGGCAGCTTCCGAGGCTGCCACCGGGCAGCGCCAAAAAAAAATAATAGGTGCTGCTTCGGTAGGACGAGGAGGAATGGGTTCGGTAGCTCAGTTTTCCTGTTAAATTATTTTTTTTTGCATGCTCACGCGTCGTTTTTTCTCTTTGGACGGGAAGGCTGAGAAGTTAACAGTTTATTTCAGCGTTGAGTTTCCGCGTTTTGCTTTCTGCGAATATCAGAGCATCGTACCCGTCGCTTCAGGATTGCGAGTGGGGGCTGAGGAGTTGAATTCCTCAGTAAGGAAGGGGAGTGAAACGTCTAATAAAGGTTTCTCTCGTTGGGAATTTGGAGCTCAGGGAAAAGAAGCCTCCCTTCTCCCTTTCCGCTTCTACCATCAGAGCGCTTGGGGGTTTTTGTTTTATTTTGTCATCTAACCCCCCTTTTTCTCAGCTTTTTTCGATCATCTTCAGCTGAAAGACCCGGGGAAAAACCACACGGGCAAAGCATTTAAGCAATTTCAGGCCCCTCTCCGCGTCCCCTCGTGCTCGTTCCCTTCCCCGCCGTTCAACGCGGGCAGTTCGCGGTGACGTACGGCGTTTCGCCAGCGAACGCGTTTCCATTTTCCGGGGGTTGTTGGTAGCGCCCGGCCGCGCACGCCGAATCCTTCGTGCCGTGGGAGCACGTCTCGCCTCGGCGCGGCCGCCCCTGCTTGGCTGTCGGCGATTGCCGGGAACGGCTGAGTCTTTGGAGTGGATTTTGGGAATGTCGCTTTTCTCCCGCAGCCCATGGACTCCATGCATGAGAAGGGAATAACCGACGATCCTCGCTACAGCCAGATGAAAGGGATGGGAATACGGCCCGGCGGGCACGCGGGAATGGGTCCTCCTCCGAGCCCGATGGACCAACACTCTCAAGGTTGGTTTCTTGAAGAAAAATAAATGTTATTTTTGTGGGGATGGGGCTGTGGATCGGTCTGGAGCTCCCAGAGCATCTGTGGCTCCTTGCTTCCCTCTTCTGTCGGCACGTAGGCGGGGTGC
The DNA here is from genome assembly GCF_030463565.1 of Pelecanus crispus. Lineage (NCBI taxonomy): Eukaryota > Metazoa > Chordata > Aves > Pelecaniformes > Pelecanidae > Pelecanus > Pelecanus crispus. Next base: position 1,530,971 of record NC_134669.1, on the reverse strand, counting down.
CCGTTAGGACAGTCATAAAAACGAGGAAAGAATCGCATGAGAACGTCAGACCGGGAGAAGGACCGTCTGTCCCTCCTCGCGTCCCGGTTTCTGTGCCAAGATCGGTGCGGCGGCGTACGCCGAGCGCGCCGTTCCCGTCCAGGAGCTTTGCTTGCTTTAAATCCTTGATTTTGGGAAGGATTTAGCACTGCGGGGGTTTCCAGGTTTAGAGCAGGTGCAGGCTGCGCTGGGGAGGAGACGTTTTCCGTAGCGTTCGGGGGGTTTTTTAACTCTTGACTGAGTCTTGCCATCCCCGTCGCTGCGAGCGCTTTGCTCCCGTCTCGCTGGCTCTCTCCCTCCAGGTTACCCTTCTCCGCTCGGCGGCTCCGAGCACGCCTCGAGTCCGGTTCCGGCTAACGGTCCGTCCTCTGGCCCTCAGATGTCCTCGGGCCCCGGAGGAGTCCCCTTGGATGGCACTGACCCCCAAGCGCTGGGGCAGCAGAACCGGGGCCCGACCCCTTTTAACCAGAACCAGCTGCACCAGCTGAGAGCTCAGATCATGGCCTACAAGATGCTGGCCAGGGGCCAGCCTCTCCCCGACCACCTCCAAATGGCGGTGCAGGGGAAGCGACCCATGCCTGGAATGCAGCAGCAAATGCCGACACTACCTCCGCCCTCCGTGTCCGGGACAGGACCAGTGCAAGGACCAGTGCAAGGGCCTGGACCGGGACCGACACCTCCAAACTATAACAGACCTCACGGTGAGCGCCGCTCCTTCGCCGGCTCGGGCAGGGACCGGCCTTTCTGGCGGGGAGGGTGTTTTACGCTGGTTTGGCACTGTTTGACCCTCACCGCTGCCCTGCTGCCTGCCCCGTCTGGGTTTTCCGTTTGCACGTCTCCTAGCCCGTCCGATTCACAGCCGCTAGTTTTCCAGGGGCTGGGACTTGAGATTCATCCCACCCAGCTGCTGTTGAAGAGGCGGGGAGACTCCTCCGGGCAGTTTGGGGTGCGGGAGGGCTGATTTCATCCCCCTGGCGCCATCTCTGCTGGGCAGGGGGGCAAGCCTGGGGGTTATGTGCTTGCAAAAACCGCGTCAGGGGAGGTTTAGATTTGGATGTTGGGAAAAATGTCCTCACGGAAAGAGCGGTCAAGCGTTGGAGGGGGCTGCCCAGAGAGGTGGGGGAGTCCCCAGCCCTGGAGGGGTTCAAAAACCGGGCAGAGGTGGCACTGGGGGCCATGGTTTAGTGGCCATGGGGTGTTGGGGTGACGTTGGGCTGATGATCTGAGAGCTCCTGTCCAACCTTAGCCATTCCTGGTCTGACTTCATGGAAAAATGATCCAAGCCAGGAACATGAAATTATGGCTCTGCCCTTAAGTGGTTTGGTGGTGGGCTTGGCAGTGTCAGGTCAATGGTTGGACTGGGTGATCTTCAAGGGCTTTGCCAACCTCAACGATTCCATGATTCAATGATTCCTGGTTTGACTTTCATGAAAAAATAACGCAGCCACCAAGCCAGGAAACATGAAATTAATTATCACTGGGCCCTTAATTGGTTCGGTGGTGGACACAGTAGGGTCAGGTCAATGGTTGGACTGGGTGATCTTCAAGGTCTTTGCCAACCTCAACGATTCCATGATTCCTGGTTTAACTTTCATGAAAAAATAATGCAGCCACCAAGCCAGGAAACATGAAATTCATTATCACTGGCCCCTTAATTGGTTCGGTGGTGGCCTTGGCAGTGTCAGGTCAATGGTTGGACTGGGAGATCCTCAAGGTCTTTGCCAAACTCAACGATTCCATGATTCGATGATTCCTGGTTTGACTTTCATGAAAAAATAATGCAGCCACCAAGCCAGGAAACTTGAAATTCATTATCACTGGGCCCTTAATTGGTTCGGTGGTGGACACAGTAGGGTCAGGTCAATGGTTGGACTGGGTGATCTTCAAGCTCTTTGCCAACCTCAACGATTCCGTGATTCTGTGAAAAGGTGTACGTGCTGGTCAGGCTCTCCTAAGTGGGAGGATAAACTTTGCTCCTGGTAAAAGCACGCAAAGATCAACATCTTCATGTGGCTTTTTTCTTCTTTTTTTTTTTTTTTTTTTTTTTTTTTTTTTTCTCTCCCCTTTCTGCCTTTTATTTGGCCCTTCTGCAGGTATAGGAGGGCCTAACATGCCCCCTCCCGGACCCTCAGGAGTTCCCCCAGGAATGCCTGGGCAACCCCCCGGCGGCCCCCCCAAGCCCTGGCCGGAAGGTGAGCCCCGGGGCTCGCTGGCAGCAAACCTGCCTCAAACCGCGGCATGGAACCGGGAGCCCGTTAGGGGCTGGCGGTTAACGAAGCGATGCGCCGGGGCGGGATCGGGGAGCCCGCCGTCGGTCCTCCGTGCTGCCGCGGTGGAAGGAGCTTGGGGATTCCCGGTTAAAATTCCTGGAAACGGCGACTGAGCTCTCTGAGGAGCTGGCTTAATCAGCGTGTTCTTCGCTCGGGCTTTATGAGGCTCCGTGCGTGCTTTCTGAGCCGGCCGTTCAAAGTTTAACGGCCTCATCTCGGGGAGCGAGGCCGTTGGGGTTGATTTGCCGCTAAATTTACGGCACGGCAGAGAGGTGGTGGCTTCCGGCGAGGGGGAAGCAGATGAGCCGTGCCACAGCCGGGCTTCGCGTACGCGGAGCTGCTTCCCTCCGCGCAGGGAGGGAACTCGGGGTATCTTTTCCTCGCCGCTTTCTTGACGGCGCTCCGGTTTGTTTTTCTGCAGGGCCGATGGCAAATGCTGCAGCCCCCACTAGCACACCTCAGAAACTGATTCCTCCCCAGCCCACCGGCCGGCCCTCGCCAGCCCCGCCGGCGGTGCCCCCCGCGGCGTCGCCCGTGATGCCGCCCCAGACGCAGTCTCCCGGGCAGCCGGCCCAGCCGGCCCCCATGGTGCAGCTCCACCAGAAGCAGAACCGCATCACGCCCATCCAGAAACCCCGAGGACTCGACCCGGTGGAAATCCTGCAGGAGAGGGAGTACAGGTAGGGGCTACGCCGCGCCTCGGGTTACGGGCTCTGGAGCGGCTCGCTCTTCGCTTTCCTCGCGCCACCGGTACTTTTGTCCTCTTGAGGCTTGCCTTAACGATTCCCCGTCCTGTTTTACCTCTTGTTAACATGCGGCGTGCCAGGAATGTGAAATTATCACTCGACCCTTAATTGGTTTAGTGGTGGACTTGGTGGTGTCAGGTCAATGGTTGGACTGGATGATCTTCAAGGTCTTTGCCAACCTCAACGATTCCATGATTCCATGATTCCTGGTTTGACTTTTGTGAAAAAATAACGCAGCCACCAAGCCAGGAAACATGAAATTAATTATCACTGGGCCCTTAACTGGTTCGGTGGTGGACACGGTAGTGTCAGGTTAATGGTTGGACTGGGCGATCTTCAAGGTCTTTGCCAACATCAACGATTCCATGATTCGATGATTCCATGATTCCTCGTTTGACTTTCATGAAAAAATAATGCAGCCACCAAGCCAGGAACATGAAATTAATTGTCACTGGGCCCTTAATTGGTTCAGTGGTGGCCTTGGCAGTGTCAGGTCAATGGTTGGACTGGGTGATCTTCAAGGTCTTTGCCAACCTCAACGATTCCATGATTCAGTGATTCCTGGTTTGACTTTCGTGAAAAAATAACGCAGCCACCAAGCCAGGAACATGAAATTAATTATTAATTATCACTGGGCCCTTAATTGGTTCGGTGGTGGGCTTGGCAGTGTCAGGTCAATGGTTGGACTGGATGATCTTCAAGGTCTTTGCCAACCTCAACGATTCCATGATTCAGTGATTCCTGGTTTGACTTTCGTGAAAAAATAACGCAGCCACCAAGCCAGGAACATGAAATTAATTATTAATTATCACTGGGCCCTTAATTGGTTCGGTGGTGGGCTTGGCAGTGTCAGGTCAATGGTTGGACTGGATGATCTTCAAGGTCTTTGCCAACCTCAACGATTCCATGATTCAGTGATTCCTGGTTTGACTTTCGTGAAAAAATAATGCAGCCACCAAGCCAGGAAACATGAAATTAATTATTAACTGTCACTGGGCCCTTAACTGGTTTGGTGGTGGACACGGCAGTGTCAGGTCAATGGTTGGACTGGATGATCTTCAAGGTCTTTGCCAACCTCAACGATTCCGTGATTGTATGAAAAGGTGTACGTGCTGGTCAGGCTCTCCTAAGTGGGAGGATAAACTTTGCTCCTGGTAAAAGCACGCAAAGATCAACATCTTCAAATGATTCGATGATTCTGTGATCCGGAGGAACAAAGGGGTGTACGTTTTCCTTGGAGCTTCTCAAGGCACCTCCCGAAATCTCATCCCTCCTGCTTGCCAGGGACTGTCACCGCTGACGTTTTATTAGAGGCCGCGGGTGGTCCGGGGCGGGGGGCGTCTCTGCTGCGCCAGTTGATTAATACAGAGCGAAAACGCTGGATGCCGAGCGGCCGCCCAGCTGCCAAGAGCCCCCATCGCGCTTGAGCTCCTCCGCAAATCGGAGCCGCGCTTGGTAGCTTCTCCTCCGGAGAGGAGCGCATGGGAATTCGCTGTGCTGGTCCCTGCCCGCGGTGAAATTCCGTCTCCTTCCTCTACAGGCTGCAGGCTCGCATCGCTCACAGAATCCAGGAGCTGGAAAACCTTCCTGGCTCCCTGGCTGGTGACCTGAGAACCAAAGCTACCATTGAACTTAAAGCACTAAGGCTGCTTAATTTTCAGCGACAGGTAAGCGGTCTGTCAGAGGAAATCTCGTTTCTTAACTCGCCGTGCGTGGGGGCTGCGGGTGGCACGAAACCCGCGCTATTGTAACATTTTGCGGCATCGCCTGTGGAATTAATTCCCCTTTTTTTTGTTGTTTTTGTTTTTTTCTAATCTGAATCTCTCCAAAAGCTGCGTCAGGAGGTCGTGGTGTGCATGAGGCGAGACACGGCCTTGGAAACGGCCCTGAACGCCAAGGCGTACAAGCGCAGCAAGCGGCAGTCCCTGCGCGAGGCTCGCATCACCGAGAAGCTGGAGAAGCAGCAGAAGATTGAGCAAGAACGGAAACGCAGGCAGAAGCACCAGGTCGGCCGCGACGTGCTGCGCCTGCCGGTTTCAGGGGCACCGGGGGAACTGGGTGGCTGGAGTTGGCTGGGCTGAACGTTTTTTCGGGAATTCCCTTTTTTTTGGGGATTAGAGAAAGATGCTCTTTGGCTGAGATGGTCGTTGTTTGGACGAGATGGTCGTTGTAGGTCCCTTCCAACCAGAATATTCTATTCCATTAAATAGGAGAGAGGTCAATCTCACGTAGCTTCTGGCGTTAGATGTATTAACTTAGCAGGACGCCTACGTGCATGAGTCCTGACGCTGCCTGTTTGTCTCCTTTCCCCCGCAGGAATACCTCAATAGCATTCTCCAGCACGCTAAAGATTTCAAGGAATACCATCGCTCCGTCACAGGCAAAATTCAAAAGCTGACCAAGGCGGTGGCTACTTACCACGCCAACACGGAGCGCGAGCAGAAGAAGGAAAACGAGAGGATCGAGAAGGAGAGAATGCGCCGTTTGATGGTAAGCAGCGGCGCGGGGAGCGGTCTGGGCGCGCGGTGAGCCGTTGCGCGCTCGGGGTGCGCACGGAGGGCTCGTCTCGCTTAGCGGGGCGTTAACGATCCTCCTTCCCGTAGGCTGAAGATGAGGAGGGGTACCGCAAGCTCATCGATCAGAAGAAGGACAAGCGCTTGGCCTACCTGCTGCAGCAGACGGACGAGTACGTAGCCAACCTGACGGAGCTGGTGCGGCAGCACAAAGCCGCGCAGGTGGCCAAGGAGAAGAAGAAGAAAAAGAAAAAGAAGGTGCGTTGAAAGCGAAGCTCCGCCGGGAGCTGGAATAACGTCTTCGCGGCGGCGCCGATTTTTGTCGTTTCCTTCGGCGCTGGGTCGCTAACAACCGTCTTCCTCCTCTTTCAGAAGGCAGAGAACGCGGAAGGGCAGACTCCGGCGATCGGACCAGATGGCGAAGTAAGCCGAATAATCTTATTTCACGCCGTGCCAAGTAGGGTAGGAAACGTCAGCCGCGCGCTGAAAAGGCCCGTTACAATCCTCCCCGCTGCAAGGCCGCCGGCGGCGATGAGATCTAACGCAGCGGGCGGCTAAATTGAGACTTCCTAAAATAGAGCTTAGACCAGGATGGAAAGACGGATCTCTCTGCCCATCCTCGACGGGAATAGTTTTCTCAGGCAGGCTCTAGACCTGCCGCAGGGGAGGGCGGTTCAGCGTTTGGGACAGCTGGGAGCTTGGATCCTCCCCAGCACTTCTCTTGGAGCTTGGGTGGGTCGGTCGGGTTGGGATTCGTGTCGCCTACGAGGGATTTGTAACTCGGCGCCTGCGAGCGGCCCCGGCGATGCGCCGGGATCAGCCCCGCGCGTTGAACGTCGTGTGCTCGGCACTTTGCAAAACCCCTCGCGAGCAGAAGAGCTTTTGAGTGATATTTCAAATTAATTGTTCCTGTATGAGCGAAGTTTGGCATCTGAACGTGCCTTCCCACACGCAGGCTGGTAATTTCTACGTCGATTTTTCGAAGCAAAACGTTAAATCTCGTCAGCTTTCGAGCTTTGCCTGTCCTCTGGTGACGTGGTATTGACTTGGTAATTGGAGTTAACCATTGACTTGGTAATGTTAGGTTAATGGTTGGACTGGATGATCTTAAAGGTCTTTGCCAAGCTAAACGATTCGATGATTCGATGGTATTCAAAGCCGTCGGCCATTTCGTTCTTCCCAGTGGTTGCGGCGGTCCCGGGCTGGGTTTGGTCGAAGCGGTAGACGTTGATGTAAATGCAAGCTCTGTTTCGAGGCAGAAAAATGAAAATACTGACCCGCAGCTTGACTTTGATTCCTCAGCCGCTGGACGAGACGAGCCAGATGAGCGACCTCCCTGTCAAAGTGATCCACGTGGAGAGCGGCAAGATCCTCACCGGCACCGATGCCCCGAAGGCGGGGCAGCTGGAAGCTTGGCTGGAGATGAACCCTGGGTAAGTCGCGGGGGGACGACGACGGGAGATTGCCTCCGACGGGAGATTGCCTCCGACGGGAGATTGCCTCCGCGCCTCTGACCCGCGGCGCACCGGAGCTCGACGGGGCACGGGGAGCTCCGGCCGTGCGCTGGGATTGCGCCTGTAGCGATGCTGTTTCGGCGGCGGAGGGGGAGGCCGGGGTCGATGTTCAGCACGGGGAGGAAAGCGCTTGGCCTGGGCCCAAGCCTTGGGAAGCGCAGGGAGCGCAGCGGGGCTGCGGATCGGGGAGGAAAGATTTCATCAGCCTCCCTCTACGCAGCCGCGAAAATTCTGTGGGAAAAGCTTGCCGGAGGCTTGGTGGGTGGTCCCGGCTGCGGGCGCTCGGGCTCGTACGCTTTCCCCAGGGTGCGTGTGAAAGCTTGAGCTAAGCGAGGGGAAAAATAAATGAATAAGCATTTTATTAAAAAAAAAAACAAAAAAACCCCCACTAACACTGATAACAAAATGGGAGTTTTAACGCAAGGGTTTCTAGAACCGTGCTGATCGCATGCTGCGTGCAGAGTGCTGTCGGTAGCAGATTTGCAATTAAATATTAATATTTCTATTTAATTAGATATGAAGTAGCTCCAAGATCTGACAGTGAAGAAAGTGGGTCAGAAGAGGAGGAGGAGGTAAGGAGAAATCCCGCCAGTCTCCCTTACGCTTTCGTATTTTAAGTATTTCTGAGAGAACAGGAGACGGCCATACGTGCCGCACGAAGCTCATCTCGAGAATTACTTTTCGCAGCCCAGATCTGTGCCGGTCAGCTCAGATATTTAGAATAAAACAAAAAAACCCGCGTAAAGAAAGCGAGGGGCAGCGAGGAGATGGCGCGCTCGGTTCGGTACCTGCCCGGTTTTCTTCCCAAATATTTCTCGCGTCATCCTTTGGACATTCAGAAGCAAAGGGCGTGAGGCTGCTGCTGATTAGCCCCTGTCTTCGTTAGCGGCCGCGCCCGTGCGGGCAGAGTCTGGCTCCGGGAGCTCCAGGGGCGGCGAGTGCGTCGCCGGGGTTTTTCCAAGCTTGTACGCGGTGGTTTTCCGCAGGCTGGGTCGCTCCCGAGCGCGGCTGAGCAGGTTTTGCAGCCGTTGCCGTTGTATAAAGGAGAATTAAGCGGCTTTGTGCTCAGGAGGGTGTGCTTTGTGTCTCCTGGCAGGAGGAGGAAGAGGAGCAACCACAACCTGCTCAGCCTGCCCTGCCTGTGGAGGAGAAGAAAAAGATCCCCGATCCAGACAGCGACGACGTCTCAGAAGTGGATGCCAGGCACATTATCGAGTGAGCCCTGCCTCTTAACCTCCTCTCGTGGCGGGCCGTCTCCCGTTTCGGGGTCGCTTTTGTGAACCTCGCGTGCTTTTGTGTCAACGCAGCGAAATTCGGTGGGCGGCGTTCGCTCCGCTCCCGGTTTTTGAGAGCGGTCTTTCCAAAATGCGACCTAATTTGGCACCTATTGGGGAAAACCAACCGCCCTGGGACTGATGGGGCTGCCCAGGGGATTCTTGACCCGCATCTCCAAAGGGATCATCTTTCTTATCTCCATTTTTTTTCCCCGGGACTGATGGGGCTGCCCAGGGGATTCTTGACCCGCATCTCCAAAGGGATCATCTTTCTTATCTCCATTTTTTTTTCCCCGGGACTGATGGGGCTGCCCAGGGGATTCTTGACCTGCATCTCCAAAGGGATCATCTTTCTTATCTCCATTTTTTTTTTTTCCCCATTTCTCCCCCCGCCCCAGGAATGCTAAGCAAGATGTGGATGATGAATACGGGGTGTCTCAAGCTCTGGCAAGGGGCCTGCAGTCGTACTATGCCGTGGCCCACGCTGTCACCGAGAGGGTGGACAAGCAGTCCACGCTGATGGTCAACGGGGTCCTCAAGCAGTACCAGGTGAGCGCCTGCCACGCCGTACGGCCGTGCCGTTACGCGTCCACGCGGCTTCTGGCGGCGCCGCCGGCAGGTTTCGGCGGGAGGCACCGGGATTTGGGCTGTGCCCAGGCAGTCCTGGTAGCAAAAAAAAAAAAACCGGGAGCTGAGGGCAGAGCCGGCGCGTCTGGCTGGTGCGAGGTAACGAGCCGGGCTCGCTCGCTGCTTGAAACAAAGAGCGTCGGTTCTCCGCGCGCGTCCGTGGTCCTGAGCGGAGAGGAATGCGTTAATGCCAGCGGCTGGCTTTAAATAATTAACGTGAGCGCTTCAGTAGCGTCTAGGGAGTTCATCTCCATAATGCATGAGACGGGGGGCGGAGCGCGCAGGTCGTTAGCGCATCCGATGCGCGCCCGCTCTGTCTGCAGGCTCGTTTTCGGGTTTCGTCATCCCTCCTTTTTCCCCCCTAGATCAAAGGTTTGGAGTGGCTGGTGTCCTTGTACAACAACAACCTGAACGGCATCCTGGCAGATGAAATGGGTCTGGGCAAAACCATCCAGACCATCGCTTTAATCACATACCTCATGGAGCACAAACGGATCAACGGACCCTTCCTCATTATAGTACCTCTCTCGTAAGTGCCGTGCCTTAATCCCGCACAGAAAACGCGTGGCCTGCCGGCGGCAGCTCCGGGCCTCCGCAGTGCGATTCCTCGTTGCGCAAGAGCCGGTTTTACCGTTTCTCTTTCTTTTTCTTCCCCAGAACTCTGTCGAATTGGGCGTATGAGTTTGACAAATGGGCTCCTTCTGTGGTGAAGGTCTCGTACAAGGCAAGTACCAGCGTTATTTTCACACGCGCTTACCGGGCTCCTTCGGCTGCTCGTTTCGTCAGGATTCCTTGGATGCCAGTTTGCCTTTTCCTCCTTCCAGTCTAACAATATTTCTATTATCCCAAGGAAGCTGGGATGCTTCCTGGCGCTAAATCAATGAAATCCGCATTTGTTTATCATTCCTTCAACGGCAGAAGGAATCCAGCTGCTACCGTCCGCACAAATGTTCTTGCTGCCTTTCTGTAACTGGGACAATTGTTCCGTGCGGATAATAACTACTCCCACCGCCTCTCCTGGAAATCACGTTCTGGTTTAACATTTCCGTTTGCCGTTCCTTCTCCAGGGCTCTCCCGCAGCAAGACGGGCGTTCGTACCTCAGCTCCGAAGTGGGAAATTCAACGTCTTGCTCACTACTTACGAATATATCATCAAAGATAAGCACATCCTGGCCAAGGTGAGTCCTGCCAGCGGCAGGCAACAGCAGCTCCCCGCTCCGTGTTATTCGGGCTGTGGCAGGAGGATCGCCCGTCCTCGCTGCGCTCGTGGGCGCCGCGCAGGCGTCACCGAGACCGTCCCTGTCAGAAAAATCCTGCCCTCTTTAGGGAGATTTCTACCTCTGGAGCCTCCCGTCGTCCCGTGGCAGGAGGCGAGGAGCTGCTGCTTACCCTCAGCAGCCAGAACTGATGGAGCATTCTCGTTATTTTTGGCTGCATATCCTGTGATACAGCAAATATTTTTTTTTCCCCTTTTAATAAGGCAATTCATAGGACAATGAACGTTTTTTAGAACCCCTACAAGACCGTCACTGCCCTTCTGCCCTAGCTGAGCAGTGGAGGGTTTTTCCCGTACTGAGCCGGCAGCCAGAGGGTAAAGATCAAATGTTGAGGCTTCCCCTGGGCTGGAAAAGTTGTGCCGCTTCAAAAGCAGGCAGACAACACGCCAGGTCAAAACCCCGGCTTTAACGGGCTTAATCTTGCTCAGAATCAGTTCTGCGGCGCCGCTCACCTCGGTGACGGGGGTCTGCCCGGATCGTAAGATGCGCTGAAGCCGACGTGCCTTACTTCGGCGAGGCTTCGAAGGGAACGGTCTTCTCCCTTGGCGCTGCGGAGAGTTACACGCAGTTTGATTCGTTAATGGCCAAAAATCTCAAGAAGCACCGAAATTCCCCAAAGCTGGCGTCAGTCTGTCAGCTATTTGGCAGTAGCTTTCTTCCTTTTTTTCCCCCCCGCCTCCTTCCGCGTCCGTCTCTGAGCCGGAGACGCGAAGCGCTCCTGACGGGAGCAGTTCCCAGCAGCTTAGGAGAGGTTGGAGTGGGTTTCCGCGATCCCGGCCGGCTCGGATCTCTCCTGGACGCCTCCGGAGGCCCAGGCCTGCCGAAGGCTGGCGGTGGGATTCTCCAGCCGTAGCTGCGGCGGAGAGATCCGCCGTCCCTTGCCCACACCTTCCCCCTTCCCGCAGATCCGCTGGAAGTACATGATCGTGGACGAGGGCCACAGAATGAAGAACCACCACTGCAAGCTCACCCAGGTCCTCAACACGCACTACGTGGCCCCGCGCCGTTTGCTGCTGACGGGAACCCCGCTGCAGAACAAGCTGCCGGAGCTCTGGGCCCTGCTTAATTTCCTCCTGCCAACCATCTTCAAGAGCTGTAGCACGTTCGAGCAGTGGTTCAACGCTCCTTTCGCCATGACGGGGGAAAAGGTACGGCAGGGAGGCGGGGGGGCGGCCGTGGCAGCGGCGAGGGGCCGGGGCTGCCGTCAGCCGCCGGGCGTTTTGGGTAGCTTCTGTTTGTAAACACTCAGGGGAAAAAAAAAAAACCTCTCTTAATTTCCGCTCGTGAGGTGCAGAGCGCCGTCCTGTAAAATGTGATTTCTTTGGGGTGGGTTTTACTGGAAGACTGGAATATACGGAGCGTTAATTGAGTCCTGGAAACGAGCGTAGGTGAACGCTTCTCCCGACGCCGAGATATCCGAGCGCTGGTGGGAGAAGCCGGCTGGGCTCTCGCTGGTGCGGTTCTCAAACGGTGAAGCTGCTGCGGGTGCCCTTGCTAATGGCTTTGGAGCTGTTTGAAGCGACTCCTGTGGAATCGCGGCAGCTGAGGTTTTGCGGAGCAGGTTATCGGGCAGCCGGGGGAAGAGAAGCGAGCCTGAAATTAAAAAAAAAAATCAGTGCAGAAGCCTCACGTTGCGGTGATTCCATCAAAGAGGCTTTCGCTGCCCCGGTTCCGTGGTGCGCAGAGCGATGCGTCGCCGTGCTTTACCCTGACCCCGGCGATCTCGCCGCCGTCGAGGGGTGCGAGGAAGGGAAATTCCGGGCGTCCTCGCGTGACCGTTCCCTTTGCTGGTGACGCAGGTGGACCTGAACGAAGAAGAAACCATCCTGATCATTCGGCGTTTGCACAAAGTGCTGCGCCCCTTCCTGCTGCGGAGGCTGAAGAAGGAAGTAGAAGCGCAGCTGCCTGAAAAGGTAACAGCCGGGAGAAACTGTCCCGCTCTTCCCCGGCCTCGGGGGGTGTCCGTAGCTTTATTCCGCTCCATAAAGAGGTGGCTGGGTCTCCCCGGGCTTTTAGAAGAGGATGAATTTGTGCCGCGCTCCGGCAGGATCCAGCGTCTCGGGGGTTTTGGAGGTGCTCGCCTCGGGAATTAACCTCTCCTCGGTCCTTGCAGGTGGAGTACGTGATCAAGTGTGACATGTCTGCGCTGCAGAGGGTCCTCTACAGGCACATGCAGGCCAAGGGGGTGCTCCTCACCGACGGCTCCGAGAAGGACAAAAAGGTCTGGCCACCAAAGTCCCTGCTTTTGGCGGATCGCTCTGCTCTCCGAGCGGGGCTGCAGGCTCCTCCGGGGATGGGGGTGTCTGTCTGTCCCCGGTCGCTGGCTCAACAGAGTAAAAAAAAAAAAACCCTTTTTATAAACCGAACGAGAGGTCCTGGAGGGACGGGGTCAGGGCGGTGGCTGTCGCCCCGCTCGGGCGGACGGGCTGCCGCAGGGTCCCGGGTTGAGCTCGGCGCGGCGCGGTGAGCCGTGAGGATTGCGCTGGGCGCGAGCCGTGAGGATTCCGCTGGGCGTAATCCCGCGGCTGCCAGGAAACCCACGGAGGCCGCCGACTTGCTTTTCAAAGTGATCAGAAAGTCAAACGGCAATTAATTCCTGGGGGGGGGGGGGGGGGGGGGGCGGATTAAAAAGACGCTTTGGTCTGAACTAAACGCTGGAGGTGAAAAATTCCGTATTCCTCAGCTCCGCTGTCCCCAAAAGCAGCTGGCTCTTCAGCAGCCTTTGCTCCTAAGATTCCTCAAGGTGACTTCAGCGTCTCCCTTAAAACCTTGAACTTGCCCCTCGCTAGCGCGTGCCTCCGGCTAGAGCTGGGCAGCGCTGAAGCCTCGGGGGCTGCGAGCCCCCATTTGAATACTCCCAGAATATTGAAGACCTGGCTAGCTCTCGCCAGTCGGTAAACTTAATTTCACGTTTCGACTTTCCCCGTCTCATTTGCGCAGGGTAAAGGCGGTACGAAAACCTTAATGAACACGATCATGCAGCTGCGGAAGATCTGTAACCACCCCTACATGTTTCAGCACATAGAGGTAACGTGGGCTCAGGGCTGGCGATCGCGGCGCGCTCCGGAAACTTGGAAAAGTGTTTCGTCCCCCTCTTAAACGGAGATAAACCCAACGGCTGTTGTCGTGGCTGCGGTGCGGCGCGAGCATTGACAACCCGGCTGCTTGGCCAGCCAAGCCGGCAGCCCGCGGCGCCCCGCTGATGCGGTTTCCTTCGAAACGCTGCTTTTTGCCACCCAAACCGGTCTGAAATCTGTCCCGAGTGAGCAAACGCTCCGCAGCGGCAGCAGGACGTCGCTGCCTGACGCCGGGCAGGGCTTTTAAAAATCGCCCCGTTCCCGCGCCCGCTCCCCGAGGCGCTGGGGGAGCGCGGCCCCTGCCGTCCTCCCTGCCTGGCCCCCAGGGCCGCTCCTCTTTTAGGCCGATTCCGGGACTTTGTGGGATCGATTTCTTCATTATCGTTATTTATTATTTGTGCACGAGGGCAGCCGCTGACGTTCGTTTCTCTTTTCTGATCGCAGGAATCCTTTTCCGAGCACTTGGGGTTCACGGGAGGTATCGTGCAAGGGTAAGTCGGGCGTTTTAGAGTTACGGCAAGCAGGGATATTTGCGTCTTTTCCTCGGGAAGGGGCTTATCGGCGCGTGGCAAACGCGCCGGCGATACCGCCGAGAGCGCGGACCATCCTCACGTGAGGGAGACGCTGCGTTTTCGGCATCGAATCCTGATTTCCCTCTTCTCTCCCCTCCCAGGCTGGATTTGTACCGTGCCTCAGGCAAATTTGAGCTCCTCGACAGAATTCTCCCCAAACTGCGAGCCACCAACCATAAGGTGCTGCTCTTCTGCCAGATGACCTCCCTCATGACCATCATGGAAGATTATTTTGCTTACCGCGGATTCAAATACCTCAGGCTGGACGGTGAGTGCCTCTGACGCGCGGGGACGGCAGCCACCCCTCTGTTACTCACGGCTCGTGGTGAGGATAAACGCCTCGCGTGGGGCCGAGCAGCGAGGTAAGCTCCTACGGCTTCGCCGACCCGGCGTCTCTCACAAGGGGAAGTACGTCTGAAACAAGCAGCACGTCGCAAAGCAATTAACCCCGCTTGCAGGATGCAGATTAAAGCAATGAACCTCGCAGGGTGAAAGACGTCGAGCGCAGCCTTTGACTTCACACATTATCATCGGCTGCTGCTTCAGTTTCCCCTTTTAAATCCGTTTTTAAATGCTGCTTCAGTTGCAGTTTTCATTTTTAAATTCAGCCAATCTATTATTTAATTCTGGAACCCCGAAGGATGCCGTTGAGGGCCAGGTGGCCTGTAACGTTACTAAAATAACGTAAATACGAATTACGGCGTTGGATTCCGGGTTTGAGTCGGAAGGCGTGCAGCTTAGCTTGTGCGCAGATCTAACCTGGTGGAAAAGGAAAGTCGGTTCGCCGCTTGCGGCTGGAATAAACCTGTAAAGGTTTATTATTTGTTATTTAAACCTTTAATAAAGGTTTAAAGGCTGCCTGTAAAGGTGCCCGCTGAGGTCTGTGCAGACCCAAACCCTCTTTGCCAGCGAAGCGCGGCGCTAACTCAAGAACTGACCTTCCCAGCGAAGCATTAAGCTACCCAGACGGCGAGGTGCAGTACGAGACCGCAGCAGTTATTTAAACCCAGGTTTCTCCCTTCCCCTCCGTCTCTCGGAGCCGTTTGCTCCTTCGGTCGCGACATTAACGACTTGCAGCGCGGGACGGGCGCTAACGCGGCGGCGTGCTCGCAGCCGGCGCCTCGCCCGGCTCTTGCCGCTCAGAGCCGGGCTGTACCTCGCCGCCGAGCGGGGAGAGTCGCCGGCCCGTGGCGCGGCCGGTGCCGAGGCATTTACACGCCGCCAGCGGCTCGCTGGGAAGCGGGGCGAGCACCCCCGGCTCTCCCCGGGCCGGCGCGGAGCCCTTGTGCGGTTTACGGAGCCGCGTTTCTCCAAAGAGAGCGGAAGGAGGACGGTTTTGGGGGAGGACGGGCTGGCGGAGACCCTCGCGTATCGCTGAGCCTGGTCTCCTGCTGCCGCCAACCTCGCGTCACGACCCCGGCCTCAAACGTACCAAACGCCGCCTTAAAGCCAGCCGCGTTCCCGGTACCGCTGTCCTGAGCTCTGCCGATCCGCCGGCGGCCAGCCCAGACGCCAAGTCGGGCCGGCAGCACCCGCCCGCCTGAGCCATCCCCCTCTTTTCGGCCCTTTCTCTCGAGTCTTTCTACCGAAAGCAGCCGCACACCCCGCCCCGGTCCTGCCGCGCCGTCCTTTCACAGGGCGCGCACCCCGCCGGGCTCTTCCCTTCCCCGCCGGAGCCCGGCGTTCCTGGCCACCGGCGCGGTGCCTGCAAGCACCCCGCTACCCCAAGCGCCTCGTCCGAGCTGCCGCGCTCCCGCCGAACGCCGCGGAGCCCCCTCGCCCCGCCGGATCTCGTGACCGTCGCCTGCGCGGAGCCCCGGGCAGGAGTAACCCTTCCTCTCTGTTTTTAGGAACCACTAAAGCGGAAGACCGGGGCATGTTGTTAAAGACTTTCAATGAGCCAGGCTCCGAGTACTTCATTTTTTTGCTGAGCACTCGGGCCGGCGGGCTGGGTCTGAACCTCCAGTCTGCCGATACTGTGATTATCTTTGACAGCGACTGGAACCCTCACCAGGTAAAAAACAAACCGACCAACCAAACCAAAACCACCAACCAACCAAAAAACCAAACAAACCAAAAAAAAAAAAAAAAAGCGAGCAAAAATAGATGGAGAAGACGGCTCCGTCCGCGCCATCTCCCTCGCGTGCCTAGAAGAGCGCCGCGCTCGCTCTCAAGCGTTCGCACCTCTCCGAGACGCGCAGCCGGTGCTGGCAGTCCAGCCCGACGACGAAGACCCTCCGCCCAAACGCTGCCGTGTCCGTCTGTCTGGCTGCCGCCGCGGTATCATAGCCGCGTCCCCGGGACGAAAGCCAGCAGCGTGGTCTTGCGCAAGAACCCGGGCGTTTGCCCTCCCGGCTGCGAGCGGGGCTCGGTTCTGGCGGGTGAGGCAGGCTGGAGGAAAAGCCGGGAGTCTCACGTGGCTGCAGCTAAACGAATCGTTGCGCTGGCAGTAAACCTTTAAAGATTATCTCTGCCAGCAGCTGAGGTCAGAGCGCCCTTCCTCCTCCCAGCACGAGTCAAGGCGTTGAAACTCTGCCGTCCTCCGAGCCCGGTGCTGGCGGAGACCCGCAGGCGCGCTCCCGGTGACGGCCGGCCCGCCAGAGGCAGAGAGCCGTCCCCAAATTCTGCCTGCGGTTGCCCGCGTGGTCTTTTTTTTTTTATTATTATTATTATTATTTTTTCCCCCACGTGCGCTGGGTCTCCTAAGGAGCGAGCAGCCAGCAGTACCGATCGTTCCCGTTAACCGAATTCCCTGCGAGCGTACCGTGGTCCTCGGGGATCGCTGAGAGCGTTCAGGGTGCAGCCCGCGTCTCCCACGAGGCGTTTTAGAGGATAAAAGCGTGTTTTATCTCGGCGGGAGCTGGCTGTAAATCCCTCGGCAAACGATGCGCGCTTCCCCGGCAGGACCTGCAGGCGCAAGACCGAGCGCACCGCATCGGGCAGCAGAACGAAGTGCGCGTTCTCCGGCTCTGCACCGTCAACAGCGTGGAGGAGAAGATCCTTGCCGCCGCCAAATACAAGCTGAATGTTGATCAGAAGGTTATCCAAGCCGGCATGTTTGACCAGAAGTCCTCGAGCCACGAGCGAAGAGCCTTCCTCCAGGCTATCTTGGAGCACGAGGAGCAGGACGAGGTAAGGGGCAGCGCAGGCAGCTTCCTCCTACTCCAGAGCGCGAATGGCGAACGTGTGGCTGGCTTTGCTCCACTGCTCTGTGCGTCCTCGAGGCCAAGGGCGTGGGGGCTAGAAGGAAAAAAAGGAGCATGAACACTTGTTTCTATTTGAAGTGAATTTTTAGCGTCGGTGAAAGGTGCCGGATTGACAGCCCTGGAGACTGAAGTCCTCTATTTATCCACAGAACAGATACAGCGCGGGCAGCGGCAGTGGCAGTGCAAGCTTCCCCCACACTGCCTCAACCCTGTGCCTGAACGCTGAGTTGGAGGAACCACCTCTAAAGGTGAGAGGGGTTGTTCAGTCTCCACGCCCATTCAATCCTCGGCCTTGCTGCTGAGAACTGCCAACGCACGTGCCAGCTCTGACGGTGAATCTTTGCACCGTGGATAACCTGTCCGCTAGAAACTGGACTGAGGCCACCCAAAAACACATCTTTCACGGGCAACCGAACAAGCGTCGGATGGTAACGATGTTCGGTGCTGTGCTCCGAGCGGACGAACTGCCGCGCCGCCTTCTCTCGCCATTGAATCGGGGATTTTTAAAAATCTTGCAGGAAGAAGACGAAGTTCCCGACGACGAAACGGTCAACCAGATGATTGCGCGGCACGAAGAGGAGTTTGACCTTTTCATGGTGAGCATGGCACAGGCTGCGGAGGAGGAGTGGTGCCCGCTGTTCTTCCGAGTAGCAGCTAAAACGGTCTCTCTAACAGAAATCAGCTGAGAGTGCTTAACGAAGCCGTGACTCGTTCAACAGGTAAAACAAAACAGTAGAGCAGGGGCTCAAAGTCAGGACGTTCCCAGCTCCGGTAAGGGACGAGCTTGCGGGGAGCCGGAGGAGAGGGGCCGAGCCTTCCCGCTGCGGGAAGGAGGAGATGGGGCCCGCGGGCGCGTGCCCCTGTGCCAGAACCCCTGTCCCCGAGCAAAAAAAAAAAAAAAAAACCCCAAAATTGCTCCCTTTCCCCGCCCAAAATTGCTCCGGCCCCAGAAAGCTGTTGGAGGTGGGACGCAAGGAGCGTTTAAAATGGAGGAAAGGAGACCGCCGAACTCCGAGCCTCCTCCTCCTCCTCCTCGGAGGATTCGCGGGCTCGCGCGCGGCGCCGGTTCGCTTAAACCGTTCACGACAAACGGGACGGCGGTGCGAGGCCGGGTGTCTCTCGCCCGGAGCTCGCATCCGCCCGAAATCGCGGCCCCCGTCAGCTCGGCCGGCGCGCGCTTAAACTTCTGTGCCCGGCGCGCCGGCCCACGGCCCTCAAAGGGCTTCGGTAGCCGCAGCTTTGCCTGGAAAAGGCTGGCGGGGAGAGGAGAGCTCCCCGGCCGTGGCGGAGCAGCCGGCTTAACGAGACCCCGCCGCTCCGCTTGCCGGCGACCGCGCCGCGTTGGTTTTTCCCCTGTTTGCAACCGGCAGGCTTTGTTTTACGCAGCCTCTACCGAGCTGCAAGGAAGCCGCCGGCTACCGAAACGCCTCCGGCTCTTGGCGCGGTTCCTCCGGCCACGCGCGCCGGCCTGTTGCCGCCGCGGCCCTGTGCCGGCCCGGCTCTCCCCGAGCCCCGTCCTCCGGCCTTCTCGAGGCCGCGCCGTTCCTGCGGCACCCCGTGCTTTCCCCGAGGACGCCCCGAGGCGTTAGGGACGTAGCGGCCGCTCCCCGCCGTGGCTTTGCCGGCAGCCCCACAGCCAAACCTTCCTCTTCTTGCAGCGCATGGACCTGGACCGCAGGCGGGAGGAGGCGCGGAACCCCAAGCGCAAACCGCGCCTGATGGAGGAGGATGAGCTGCCGTCTTGGATCATCAAGGATGATGCCGAGGTGGAGAGGTTGACGTGTGAGGAGGAGGAGGAAAAGATGTTTGGGCGAGGCTCGCGGCACCGTAAGGAGGTGGACTACAGCGACTCGCTGACGGAAAAGCAGTGGCTCAAGGTATACATGGTACAGCATCGTTCTCCAATGGCCTTCTCAAACCTCCTCTTCAGCGCTCGGGTCCCCGGGGCCGCCGTTAGAGCCGCGCCGCGCCGCAGAGCTCTCCAAAGCGGCTCCGATTCCACCCCGAAGCCGGCCGCGAGCCTCCCCCGACCCCAAGGCGTCCCGGCACGAGCCCGCGCCGTAGCCGAGGGGTTGCTCTTAGCGGACTCTGAACGTCCGCATCCGCCGCTGCCAGGCGTGGTTGCGAGCAGGAGGAGGAAAATGCAACGCTAATTACATTGAGGCCAGCGTAGCGAGCTCCCTGGGCTGTTGATGTTACGCCCGGTCTCTCCGGGGCCTCGGTTGCTCCCCGTCCCGCAGTCACCGGCTCGGCGAGCGACCTTCGTGGTCGCCCCAAAGCCGTCCCCGCGGCTGAGCCCTCAGACGGGGCCCTACAGAGCCTCCGTTCCCAGGAACCGAACCCTGCGTGGCATCGCCGGCCTGTTGGGGTTTGGCAGCGTAGCGTTGCCGTGGGCTCGCGGCACGGGGGGAAGCCCCGGGAGCGGCGGAGGTGGGTTAAGGGAGTCCTGGCTGAGCGGGCGGCGCTGGTGGGGGACGTCCCCCGGCACGCCGAAGCCCGTGCTAGCGGATCCCGTGTTGCTCCCCTGGGCAGGCGATCGAGGAGGGAACGCTGGAGGAGATCGAGGAGGAGGTACGCCAGAAAAAATCCTCCCGTAAACGCAAGCGGGACACGGACGTCGGCTCCGCCACTCCCACCACCAGCACCCGCAGCCGGGATAAGGACGATGATAGCAAAAAGCAGAAGAAGCGCGGCAGGCCGCCGGCGGAGAAACTCTCCCCAAACCCTCCCAACCTCACCAAAAAAATGAAGAAGATCGTGGACGCCGTCATCAAGTATAAGGACAGGTAAGAGAAGCGGGGGCGGGCACCCAGCGCCGGCTGCGCTCTCCTAACGAGAGCCCGAACCCCGGCCAGGGAGCCGGCAGCGCCGCCGGTTCGATCCCGGCGGCTCTCGGGTGGCCGCCGACCCGCGCTCGGCTCCCGGGGGCGGCCGAGATTTTCGCGGAGCGCCGGGAAGATCGGAGGGGCCGAGTGCCACGTGCGCGTCTGGCTGGCGGCTTCGTCTAGCGGGACGGGAACGAGGGATTAATTAATTTGGCTGCGGAGGGCAGTTCCGCCGCCGTCTCGGGTGAACCGAGGCCTGGCTCGTGGCCGGTGGCTGCAAGCTCACCCCGGCCATTTCACGGCAGCCGTCCCGGCACGGTCGCTGTTGGCCGGTCCCGCGGGTCGCAGTCCGCTCGGGGCTGTTCCGTCCGGTGCTGCCGGGCGTTCCCGGCGCCGCCTTTTGCCCTTGGGGCATCCGTGGCGTGGCGCTCGGCGCTTCGCGTGGAGGAGCGGCTGTTTAAATCCCTCGGACCCCTCGGGGAGGCTCCGGGCTCCTCTCCGCTGCCGGGGGACGCGCGCACATTCTCCCTGTGCCGGCGCTGCCGAGGAGGAGGAGGGACGGGACGGGTGGGAGCAGCTTTGCCGCAGCTCTGTCCGGCGCCGCAGCCGGTTGCCGGGCGCTCGCCGTTGACGGGCGTTTTCTCTTTGTAGTAGTAGTGGACGGCAGCTCAGTGAAGTCTTCATCCAGCTGCCTTCCCGCAAGGAGCTGCCGGAATACTACGAGCTCATCCGCAAGCCCGTCGACTTCAAGAAAATCAAGGTAACGCCGCTGCCGTCGTCGCATCCGTCCCGCTTCACCACGCCGGCGCGGTCGGCCGTGCCGGCGGTCGTGGACGTCACCGCCCGGCTAACGAGTGCGGCCGCAGCCTGACTCGTCCCTTCTCTTCCCCGCAGGAGCGCATCCGTAACCACAAATACCGGAGCCTGAACGACCTGGAGAAGGATGTCATGCTGCTGTGCCAGAATGCCCAGACCTTCAACCTCGAGGGCTCTCTGGTAAGGCGCGGCGCAGCGTGGCGCGAGCCCCGGCGATGCCGGGCAGGCGATGCCGTGCCGGCAACGCTCGCTGCCCGCTCCTTCCCCCCCCGCTCACCCCGGCGCTGTCCGTCCGTCCCCAGATCTACGAGGACTCCATCGTCCTGCAGTCCGTCTTCACCAGCGTGAGGCAGAAAATTGAGAAGGAGGAGGAGAGCGAAGGTGAGGACAGCGAGGAGGAGGAGGAAGGAGAAGAGGAAGGATCCGAATCCGAGTGTGAGTACTCTGCCGGGGATGGGCGGGGGGCTCGGTCGCGGCGTTGGGGAGCTCGGTCGCGGCGTGGGGGGCTGCGGAGCCCGGGCCTCCCCCCTCCCGTGGGGCAGGGCCGGCGGCGTGGCTGGGGGAAGCGCACGCTGCCCGCGCCCCTGCCCCGGGGACAGCGGGGACGCCGGGGGGAGCGGGCGCGGGTTTTGGGGTGGGGGGGGGGGGTGGGGGGTTCCTCGGCCCCGTGCGAAGCGGGACGGGCGCGGGGCGGGCATCGGGGAGACCCCCGGCGTGGGGCGTGCGGCTGGGCCCCCCGCTCACCCTCCTGCCCCCCCCGCAGCTCGCTCCGTCAAGGTGAAGATCAAGCTGGGGCGGAAGGAGAAGGCGCAGGACCGGCTGAAGGGCCGCCGGCGCACCAGCCGCGGCTCCCGCGCCAAGCCCGTGGTGAGCGACGACGACAGCGAGGAGGAGCAGGAGGAGGTGAGCCCGGGGCGCAGCCCCCCAAATCCCTCCTGCCCCCCAAATCCCTTCCCTTCCTCCTCCTGCCCCCCAACTCCCTTCCTCCTCCTGCCCCCCAACTCCCTTCCTCCTCCTGCCCCCCAACTCCCTTCCTCCTCCTGCCCCCCAACTCCCTTCCTCCTCCTGCCCCCCAAATCCCTTCCTCCTCCTGCCCCCCAACTCCCTTCCTCCTCCTGCCCCCCAAATCCCTCCCTCCTGCCCCCCACATCCCTTCCTCATGGACCCCAAACCCCACATCCCTTCCTCCCTCTGCCCCCCAAATCCCTTTCCTTCCTCCTCCCACCCCCCAACTCCCTCCTGCCCCCCCCAACTCCTTTCCTCCTGCCCCCCAAATCCTTTCCCTTCCTCCTCCTGCCCCCCAACTTCTTTCCTCCTGCCCCCCAACTCCCTTCCCTTCCTTCTCCTGTCCCCCAAATCCCTTCCCTTCCTTCTCCTGCCCCCCAAATCCCTTCCTCACGGACCCCAAACCCCACATCCCTTCCTCCCTCTGCCCCCCAAATCCCTTTCCTTCCTCCTCCCACCCCCCAACTCCCTCCTGCCCCCCAAATCCTTTCCCTTCCTCCTCCTGCCCCCCAACTCCCTTCCTTCTCCTGCCCCCCAAATCCCTCCCTCCTGCCCCCCACATCCCTTCCTCACGGACCCCAAACCCCACATCCCTTCCTCCCTCTGCCCCCCAAATCCCTTTCCTTCCTCCTCCCACCCCCCAACTCCCTACTGCCCCCCAAATCCTTTCCCCCAACTCCCTCCTGCCCCCCAACTCCTTTCCTCCTGCCCCCAAATCCTTTCCCTTCCTCCTCCTGCCCCCCAACTTCTTTCCTCCTGCCCCCCAACTCCCTTCCCTTCCTTCTCCTGCCCCCCAAATCCCTTCCTCACGGACCCCAAACCCCACATCCCTTCCTCCCTCTGCCCCCCAAATCCCTTTCCTTCCTCCTCCCGCCCCCCAACTCCCTCCTGCCCCCAACTCCCTTCCCTTCCTCCTCCTGCTCCCCAAAATCCCTTTCCTTCCTTCTCCTGCCCCCAACTCCCTTCCACCCCCCAAATTCCTTCCCTTCCTCGTCCTGCCCCCCAGATCCTTTCCCTTCTTCCTCCTGCTCCCCAAAATCCCTTTCCTTCCTCCTCCGCCCCCCAACTCCCTTCCGCCCCCCAACTCCCTTCCCTTCCTCCTCCTGCCCCCCAAATCCTTTCCCTTCTTTCCTCCTGCCCCCCAACTTCTTTCCTCCTGCCCCCCAACTCCCTTCCTTCTCCTGCCCCCCAACTCCCTTCCTTCTCCTGCCCCCCAACTCCCTTCCTCACGGACCCCAAACCCCACATCCCTTCCTCCCTCTGCCCCCCAACTCCCTCCTGCCCCCCAAATCCTTTCCCCCAAATCCCTCCTGCCCCCCAACTCCTTTCCTCCTGCCCCCCGACTTCTTTCCTTCTCCTGCCCCCCAACTCCCTTCCTCACAGACCCCAAACCCCACATCCCTTCCTCCCTCTGCCCCCCAAATCCATTTCCTTCCTCTTCCCACCCCCCAACTCCCTCCTGCCCCCCAAATCCTTTCCCTTCCTCCTCCTGCCCCCCAACTTCTTTCCTCCTGCCCCCCAACTCCCTTCCCTTCCTCCTCCTGCCCCCCAACTCCCTTCCTCACGGACCCCAAACCCCACATCCCTTCCTCCCTCTACCCCCCAAATCCCTTTCCTTCCTCCTCCCACCCCCCAAATCCTTTCCCTTCCTCCTCCTGCTCCCCGAAATCCCTTTCCTTCCTTCTGCCCCCCCAGATCAACTCCCTTCTAACTCCCTTCTGCCCCCCAAATTCCTTCCCTTCCTCCTTCTGCCCCCCAGATCCTTTCCTCCTGCCCCCCAACTCCCTTCCCTTCCTCCTCCTGCCCCCCCAACTCCTTTCCTCCTGCCCCCCAACTCCCTTCCGCCCCCCCAAATTCCTTCCCTTCCGCCCCCTCCTCAGCCCTGACCTCTCCTCCCTCCTTGCAGGATCGCTCCGGCAGCGGCACCGAAGAAGACTAAACCCGACATTCCGCGGCACCGGGGCCCCGGGCTGTCCCCCCCGTCCCCCCCTTAGCTCTAACGGGTAGCGACGCCGTAGTTCCCGACTCGAGTAAAAATTGTATAAAACCTCTTCCGTATTTATACTGCCGAGAGCTGTAGGACCCTCCCCGGCCCCTCCCGGCACCCGGCGGCATCCACCGGCGCGAAGGCGGCGGCCCGGCAAGGCGCGGTGCCGGCTCTTCCTTCCCGCGGCGTCTCCCTCGGGTTTTTTTTTTAACGCGCGGCCCGCGCGCCGGCAGCTCCTGGGACCGGATCGTACGGCGTCCGGAGGAGAAAAGCGCGGTGCTGGGCGGGGTGGAGCGCGGTGTCGCCCGCGCCTGTCGACGTCACTGGATTTCGAGCAGTAATAAATTAAAACCGACGGGACCGGGGCTGCCTCCGTGGGGTCTCTGCTCGCCGCCGCGGCGCGGGGGGGCCGGGGTTTGGGGGGGGGCCGGGCATCCCTTGCGGTGAATCGCCGCGTTTTAGGGGCGGCGCCGGCACCGTGGCGGGGTTTGGGGGGACCTGGTGATTCCGAATTTTAATTTCATGAAAAAAAAAGCCAGCCAGCGAGCCAGGAATGTGAAATTAATTATCAGTGGACCCTTAATTGGGTTGGTGGGGGGCTCGGCAGTGTCAGGTCAACGGTTGGACTGGGTGCTCTTCAAGGTCTTTGCCAGCAGCGACGGTTTGATGATTCTTGGTTTGACTTTCATGAAAAAATAACGCAGCCACCAAGCAGGAACCATGAAATTAATTATCACCGGGCCCTTAATTGGTTTGGTGGTGGACTTGGTGCGTCAGGTCAACGGTTGGACTGGGTGATCCTCAAGGTCTTTGCCAACCTCAACGATTCCATGATTCCTGGTTTGACTTCTATGAAAAAATAACGCAGCCACCAAGCCAGGAAACATGAAATTAATTCTCACTGGGCCCTTAACTGGTCTGTGGTGGGCTTGGCAGTGTCAGGTCAATGGTTGGACTGGGAGATCTTCAAGCTCTTTGCCATCCTCAACGATTCCATGATTCCTGGTTTGACTTTCATGAAAAAATAACGCAGCCACCAAGCCAGGAAACATGAAATTAATTATCACCGGGCCCTTAATTGGTTTGGTGTGGCCTTGGTAGCTAGCGTCAGGTCAATGGTTGGACTGGGAGATCTTCAAGGTCTTTGCCAACCTCAACGATTCAATGAATTTATCATCAAACGATTCTGGCGATTCAATGAGTTTATGATTCAATGATTGTGGTGATTCAATGAGTTTATGATTCAATGATTGTGGTGATTCAACGATTTTATGACTCAAGGATCGGGGTGATCCCGGCCCTGGCTGCGGGGGTGCCCCGGCCGCCCCGAATCCCCTCCCGGTGCGGCAGCGGGCGGCAAACGGCGGTGAAACCGCTTCCGCCGGGGGGGGGGGGGGAAGAAAAAAATCAATTAATTTCGCAGCAACGGGCTCGAAACGCTTTTAAAAAGCCGCCGCCGTGGGGTGGGGGTTCCGGGGGGGGGTTGTCCGGCCGGGTGTCCGTCGGTCGGTCCGGGGGGGGGTGTTCTGGGGGGGGGGGGGTGTCCAGCCAGGTGTCCGTCGGTCGGTCCGAGGTGGGGGGGGTTCCGGGGGGGGGGTGTCCAGCCGGCTGTCTGTCGGTCGGTCCGGGGGGGGGGTGTGTCCGGCCGGGTGTCCGTCGGTCGGTCTGGGGGGGGTGTGTCCGGCCGGGTGTCCGTCGGTCGGTCCGGGGGGGGGGGGCCGAGCCGAGCGGTGCCGGTGGCCGCTCCACCTCCTCCGCTGATGCGGAGCCGTCGGGAAAAAATCACCCCACGCCTAAACCCCACCCCCCGCGCTGCCCCTTGAAATGGGGCCCGGCGCCGCCCGCCCGCCCGCTCCTTCCCCCGCCCCGAGCATCCGGCTGCGGGCCATGGGGCCGCGGGGCCGGGGGGCTCCGCGCTGCTGCTGCTGCTGCTGCTGGGGGCGGCGGCGGCACCGGCACCGGGCGCAGGTGAGGGGGGACCCCGGGGGGCGGCACCGGGCGCAGGTGAGGGGGGACCCCGGGGTGGGGGGCTCTGAATCCGCGGCGGGGCTCCCCCCGCCGGGTGGGGAAGGGGGAGGGGGGGGGGGGAGCGCGTGTGCACCGGGGCTGCCACCCCCCCCCCCCCCCCCCCCCGGGCCCGGGCCGCCCAAATTCCCACCGCCGCCAAACCGGGGGCCTCCCCCCCCAGCAAAAAAAGCCCAAACCGGGGCCCGCCCGCGCCCCGCTGCGCCCCCCCCCAGGCTCCGGGCCGCGCCGCGGGCTCCGCTCCCCGCCGGGGGAAACCGAGGGGGGCGGCGGCGGGCGGCTCCCGGGTCCCGGAACCAACCCCCCCCCCCCCCCCCCCGGGTCCGGCCGGGCCCCGGTGCCCGCCGCCGCCATGGCCGCCGCGGGGAGGGGGAGAGGGCGGGGAGGCTCCGCCCCCAGCGCGCCGGGAGGGGCCAATCGCCGCTCGCGCCCCGCCCCGCCCCGCGGCGGACGCGTCGCTCATTGGCGGAGGGGAGGACAGGCCACCCGGCGGGGACGCGCCCCGCTGGCCAATGGGAGCGCGGCGCGCCAGGAGGGCGAGGCGAGGCCACGCCCCCTCGCGGAACATGGGGGGCCCTCGGGGAGGGAGGGGCCCGATCCTCGGGACGGGACCCCCGGCACTGGGACCCCCCGGCACTGGGACCCCCGAGAACGGGACCCCCGGGAACGGGGACCCCGGCACTGGGACCCCCCGGGAACGGGACCCCCCGGATGGGACCCCCCCGGCACTGGGACCCCCCGGGATGGGACCCCCCCGGCACTGGGACCCCCGAGAACGGGACCCCCGGGATGGGACCCCCCGGGATGGGACCCCCCGGCACTGGGACCCCCGGAACGGGACCCCCCGGGACGGGACCCCCCGTGGGACCGATGGGACCCCCCGGCACTGGGACCCCCGGGATGGGACCCCCCGGGATGGGACCCCCCCGGCACTGGGACCCCCGGGAACGGGACCCCCGGGATGGGACCCCCCGGGATGGGACCCCCCCGGCACTGGGACCCCCCGGGAACGGGACCCCCGGGATGGGACCCCCCCGGCACTGGGACCCCCCGGCACTAGGACCCCCCGGCACTAGGACCCCCCCGGCACTGGGACCCCGGGATGGGACCCCCGGGGTGGGACCCCCCGAGAACGGGACCCCCCGGGGATGAGAACCCCCCGGGACGGGACCCCGGGATTGGGTGCCCCCGGGACGGGACCCCCGGGAACGGGACCCCCCGCGATGGGACACTGGCACGGGACCCCCCCGGGAACGGGACCCCCCCGGGATGGGACCCCTGGGATGGGACCCTCGGGACGGGACCCCCAGGGACACACCGGGACCCCCCAGGATGGGACCCCCTGGTCCGGGACCCCCGGGGACAGCCCAGACCCCCGGGCCGGACCCCCGGGCCGCGCCCAGGACCCCCCAAGCCACCCCCGCCGGGGCCAGGCGGGGCCCCCCCAAGTTCACCCCGAGCCCCCGGGCCGTGCCGGGCCCCACGGCGGGGTTCGGGGGGCGTCGGGGGGGGAGCGAAGGCCACCGTGGGTCGCGCCGAACGCCGGCCCCGGCGCAAACAACCCTCC
The DNA here is from genome assembly GCF_030463565.1 of Pelecanus crispus. Taxonomy (NCBI): domain Eukaryota; kingdom Metazoa; phylum Chordata; class Aves; order Pelecaniformes; family Pelecanidae; genus Pelecanus; species Pelecanus crispus. The sequence goes on along the minus strand of NC_134669.1, from coordinate 1,503,631 downwards.
CGTGGCAAAGTCCAGCGGCGCCGGCGACGCGCCCAGAGCCGCCCCGGCCAAGCCCCCGGTGCCGGCCGCCCGCCGCCAGGAATTGGGGGGGGGGGTCCCCCCTTGGCGCGGGGGTCTCCGCTTCGGGGGTCTCGCTGCGACCGTCGCCGAACTCCAGGCGGGCCGCCGCAGGGGCCGGGGGGCTCCGGCGTGGGGCTGGGGGCGGCGTTGGGGGGCCGGGGCGCCTCCGGTTAACCCCCCCGCTGCCGGCAGGTGCGAGGGAGTGCGGCCGGAGCGAGTTCCGCTGCGGCGACGGCTCCTGCATCGCCAGCACGTGGGTGTGCGACGGGCAGCGCCGAGTGCCGGGACGGCTCCGATGAGACGCCGGAGACCTGCCGTGAGTGCCGGCGTGGCTGCGTGGTGTGCCGGGCCACGCTGAGTGCCGTGACGTGCCGCGGTGTGTGGCCGTGTGCCGTGCCGCGGTGTGCCAGGCCACGCTGAGTGCCGTGACGTGCCGCGGTGTGTGGCCGTGTGCCGGGCCGCGGTGTGCCGGGCTGTGCTAAGTGCCGTGCCGTGCCACGGTGTGTGGCCGTCGTGCCGTGCCGCGGTGTGCCGGGGCCGTGCTAAGTGCCGTGCCGTGCACGGTGTGTGGCCGTGTGCCGGGCCGCGGTGTGCCGGCCATGCTAAGTGCCGTGCCGTGCTGCGGTGCGTGTCCGTGTGCCGTGCACCGTGACACGCCGTGCCACGGGGGCCGTGTGCCGCGCCGTGTGCCGTGCTGTGCCATGTTATGTGTTGCTGTGCTGTGCCGTGCCACGTGCCACGCCGTGCTCTGCTGCCATGCGCCGCGCCGTGCTATTCTGTGCCGTGCCGTGCTGCACCGTGCCGTGCCACGCCATGTGCCGTGCCGTGCTGTGCCGTGCCATGCCATGTTGCCATGCTGTGCCATGCCATGCCATGTGCCGT
>NC_134669.1:1445975-1502489 GCF_030463565.1 Pelecanus crispus | reverse complement strand
CCTCGATCATGGGGTCCAGCCCTTTGGCCTGGCGCAGGAAGAGCTTTGCCCCCTCGATGTCGTTCTTCTGCTTGGCGCGGAGGGCAGCCTGCATCAGCTGCTTCCTCCTGCCTTCCAGGAACGCCAGCTGCTGCTGGGCTGCGGGCGAAGACGGGCGCTGAGCACCCCGAGGGGCTGCGGGGGGCTGGGGCTCGCCGCACCCCGGTCCCCTCGCCCCCCCGGCGCCGTCAGGCTCAGCCAGGACGGAGCGTCGGTTCAGGCCGGTACCTTTCGCAGCGGTTTTGGGGGCTGGTTTGGCCACTCCGGCAGAATTGGGGGCACCCGCGGAGGATGCTCGGGGAGGCGGCGGCGGCTGCTTGGGCTGGGAGGCGGCGGCGGCTCTTGCCGGGGCAGGGCGGGCGGCAGGCTGCACCGGGAGCAGAAGAGACGGCGTCAGAGGGGGCTGCGGCGGGAGGAACACGAAACGTCCGCCCCTCGGGCGCAGGGGGGCCGGGCGTCCCCTCGAGAGCCCTCCCAGCTCCCCGTTTTGGGTTCCTACGGCAGCAGGGGGAGTCGGACAGGGGGTCCCGGGCCCCCCAAAAACCCTGACCTTTGCCTCCTCAGCGCCGTCGTCCTCCTCGCGGACCTCCTGGCTGGCCAGCTTCATGGCCGTTTCCAGCACTCCGGCGATGCTTTGGTCTGCGGACGGCGTCCCCGCGCCCTGGATGGGCTGGAAGCCTGGCCAAGGGGGAGAGGCTGGGTGGTACCGAAGGCTCCCCGGCCTCGCTGGGCTGGCGGGGTCCGAATCCCCCTCCCCACGGCGTGCCGGCTTTGGCAAACGGCCCCGCGAAGCGCTCGCTGCGAAAGGGAGGGGGAAAATACCTGGCGGAACGGGCAACTCCGAGAAATCCACCGTTTTCCCCGCTTTGTGCGCCCGGATGGCGTCCTGGTATTGCTGGAAGGGAAAGCGGAGGCTGAGCGGGGCCGCGGCGGGGCCGGCAGCACCACGCCAGCCGGCGAAGCGCGCGGCTCCCGCACCTTGACGATGCGCTCGTGCATCCGGGCCTTCCGGTCGTCTCCCTTGCCCTTGGCCTGCGCCGCCGCCGTCTTGTACCGCTCCATCCTCTGCTGCAGAGCCTCCAGCGTGTCCCGGGGAGCAGGGGGGATGTCTGTTTGGGGGCGGGAAAAGCAGGGCAAAAGTTTCAATCGCTTTTCTCTTGGAACATCCCTTTTCTCTAGGGAGCGATTCGGCGTTAGAAATTAGCCGCTGAGGCTTCTACCTGCCACGGGAGATGCTGGTTTAGCTTCCGGCACGGGCACCGCTGCGGCAGGCTGCGGCTGGCCGGGCGACAACAAATCCTTCGGCAGCTGGTCTGCGGGGAGGAGGAAGCGATGGGCACCCGCAAACGAGCGGCGAGGTGATCGCTGCGCCCGCCGGGGCGAGCGGAACCGCCACGCTGGCTTTCTCGTCCCTCCGAAAAAGGGGGCAGGAACGCGCCCCACCGCTCCCTGGCGAGGGTCCGGGTCTTACCGGGAGGCGGCGGCACGCTGCTCGGCTCCACGGGCTGGCCCTTCCCCGCCGCTTCGAGCAGGGAGTCAAAACTCTGAAAAATCATGAAAAAAAGAGAAAAGCTTGGTCTGGTTTTGTACCGAGTTTTGCAGCCAGCCCCAGCCAGCCCGACTGACCCTTCTTTTCCTACAGAAACCAAGAAAATGGGGAGATGAGCGTCAATATTTAACGGGGAGGGGAATCGGGGCCTCTCCGGCTGCCCGACGTGTGCCCGGCCGCCCGGCGCCGTACCTTTGCGACCCGGTAATACTTCGTGGCCGTCTCCATGTCCCCGCGCTGCTTGGCGTGCAGCGCTGCCAGCTTGTACTCCCGCTGCCGGCCGCGCAGCAGGGCCTCGGCGCCGGCACGGTCAGAGCCTGGGGAAGCGGAGAGAAGAGCGGCGTTGCCGGTTTCCCCCGTCGGCGGCGGGGTACGGCCATCTGCGGAGCGGAATAACGAGCCAAATCCTTGCCTGGGTGGGGAGACGGCAAGGGAGGAGCTGGTTTTGTCTCCGGAGAGCTGACGGGCAGGACCTGGGGCTTCGGGAGAACGGGGGGCGGCTGCGGCTTGGGGGCAGGGGCGGTGGGTGGCTGCGGGGAGCCGGGGCGGGCAGCGGGCGGGGGGGACGCCAGGGTGGGCTGCGGGGAGCTCGCGCCCTTCCCCAGCGCCACCGGAGGGGGGATTTCCTCCTCATCAATCTTTTTTCCCTTCTTGACGGAGGCCAGCATGTTCTCCAGCGTCTGGAAGGAACACGGACAGGGGTAAAACGCGCTGTCGCTCCGATATTCCTCTAGCTCTGCGAAACAAGAAACCTCGGAGCCTGCCGGGACGGCAGTGAAGCTGCCGGAGGTGGGAAAACCCAACATCTGCCTAAAAACAGTGCCCAAACTTGGGCTGGAGGTTGGGGGTTTCTCACCGACTGGGGATCCAGCCCCGAACTCCGCAAGCTCCTTATTTTTCCCCCCAAAACCTCTCCAGCCGCCTCCTTTCCCAGCCTGTGCGAGAGGCCAGCCGACTCGCTCAGACCACATCGCTCTGCCCGCGGACAAAATCCAAGGGGAAGGGCGAGCTCCATGCCAAAACGGGGGCGCAGGAAAGACCTGAGCGTGGCAGAAGGGGCTTAACCCAGGTGGGAAACGGCCCGGAGGGGGAAAATAGGGCTCAAAATTTAAAAAATTCTTATAATCTTAGGACTATTCAAAGGGTTTTAAACAACTGCGAGCCATCGGGACCTTGAGGTTGCGTTTTAGACGGCGCTGCAGCAGGGTGAGATGCTCAGCCGGAGCCCGCTGCGCTTGACGTGGTCTCAGCGATAATTATATTGCAGGCGCCCGCGCGTGCCTCGGGTTTACGTTAACGCCCACAATTAAGCACTGAAATTAGGCCGACCTGATTTTCCCACAACTCTGAGTAATTCCTGCGGGGAGCCGGACAGGCTCGTGGCTGCGGGGAGAGCCCGGAGCTCAGCCCTAAGCGCAAAACCCCCGCGTTGGGAAGCGCCGGCCGAGCTCAGCCGGGAATTCAAGAGCAAGGGGGTTTCGTTTAATTCCAGATTCAAGGAACGGGAGGGCTTCGCGTCAGGGTGCCCGGGCGCGTGATTTCGGCTCACCTTGAGGCCCCTCTCGTAACGCCGCACCCTGGCGCTGTCCCCAGCCTGCCTGGCGCTGGCGACGGCCGTCCGGTACATGCCCGCCCGCTCCGCCAGCGTGGACTCGATGCCGCTGGGCTCCGGAGGCAGCTCCGGCACCTGCAGTAACCCCGAGGAGAAGCGTTCGGATCGACCCAGCGAGACCCGGGCTCCCCCCGCCGCCGATATCCGCCTGGATCAGGGGCTCGGAGCAGACGCGGCTGCTCGGCGCCCGGCCCTGGCTCGCGGCAGGGCTGGCACGGCCGTCTTTGCCGATCTGCTCCGTGATTTTACAGCCTCTGCGGGCTCAAGGAGCAGCCGGAGAGCCCCGAGAGCTGCTAATAAACAGGGATTTCCCGAGAACAGCCAGAAAAAGGATTGTCGGAGACTTATTTCTCATGGCTTCCAATAAATCTGCTAAATTCCGTCTCCATGCTCGCATTTTCCAACACTTCTCGTTAACCGGGGACGAGGCAGAGGGAAGCCGGCTCCTTCCCCTCACCCCAGGAAGATTTTTTACCCCTCCAGGTGCAGGATCGCACGACAGAGCCACGTTTTCTCATCGGAGAAATGAACAAAACGACACAAAAGGCTAAAAAAGGCCAGATCCGGCATCGGCGCAGCAGAAGCGGAGCCAACGACGCGTCGTACCTTGGCGGGAGGCGCCGGCGCGTCCCCGTTCCCTTCCCCTTCGTCCAGCACCTCCTGCAGCTCGGCCTGCGAAGCGCCGGGAGTTTTGTCAGTGACGATCCGGGGCGGAAAAGCCCTTTTTTGGGACAAGGTGGTCCCGAGGAGCGAAGCCCCAGGGATGGAGGCGCAGAGCAGAGCTCCCGCGACGGCTCAAAGCCCTTCTCACCATGAGATCGTCTTCATCGTCCAGCTCTTCGTCATCATCTCCCTCCTCCTCCTCGTCCGGGTCCTTCATGCAGAGAGCGGCCATCTTCTCAATCGCCTCCATCGGCAAAGGGGCTGGAGGAAGAGAAGCAGCGCGAGGGGTTTTTTGGGGCCACGTACCTGGTTTTGATGATTTAAGCGCACGTGCAGGGGAGCCCAGCCCGGGGCAGGGCAGAAACAACTCAGCAGGAGCCGCTTCCGATGCGGCGCGTTATGAATTATCCCAGAAACCGACGGCGGATGAGCCCCCCGGGGCGGCAGCGCTCACTTTTCCCCTTGGGCTTCTCTCCCGGCGCAGCTCGGCCTCCCACCAGCGCCAGCAGCTCGGCCTCCAGCTCGGCGGCATCGTCCCCGGCGTCGTCCCCCGCCGTCCCCTCCGGAGAGAGGTCGACCAGCAAACCCATCTGCGGGGAGGGGGGACAGCCCTGAGGGCACGGCGCTAACGACGCCTCGTTAGGGCAAGGGGATCCCCCGGGATCCGGCTGAGGGGATCAACACGGATCCTCTGGGGCGGAAGCCGTCGTGGCCCGTGGTTCGGGACTGAGCCCGCGCCGCCCCGAGCACCGCCGCCATGGCGATCCGTGAGGTGAATAAAAGCATTTGAGCAAACGAAACTAATAAAAGCAGTTAAATAAAGACGGCAGACTGCGAAAACACCCAGCTCGGTGACACAAACACCGCAACAGCAACAACCGGCAACGCCGCCGGCGCCCGTTTCACCGAAGCGCGGCCAAGGTCCCCGCGCGGGAGGTGCGGCAGGAAGGCGCGGCAGCCGTGCCCGCGCCGGCTCAGGTTTCCCTCTGCCCGCCGAAACGCTGCTTACGGCGTCGACCTTTCCCCGTGGGCGGGGGGGACACACCCGGCGTCCCGAGGGTGCCGGGGGTGGCGTGGGGGAGCGGGCCGGGCCGTACCTGCCTGGCGATGGCGGCGCCGCGGCCCGGCGGCGGCCTCCTGGCTTTGCTCATGCCTCCGTCCCTCGCCGGGCCGAGCTGGGGGGGGAAGCGCTGCGGTGGGGTGCGGGGCCCCAGCACCCCCAGAGAGCCCGGACAGAGCCCCCCACCCCCCTCCCAGCTGCCCTTCGGCCTCAGCTTTCTGCGAGCGCCGCTGAGGCCCCCCCCCCCGCCGTTTTCCAGAAGTTTTTTGGCCCGACAGCCCCCCCCCCACCACAGCCCCTCCCTGAGGGACCCAGGGCGCTGCCCCCCACCCAAGGCCCTGCGTGTCCCCCCAGCACCCCCCCCAAGGCCCCATTCCTCACCCACAGCCCCCTGTGTCCTCCCCACAGCCCCCCCAAAGCCCCATGTCCCCCCCACAAGGCCCCATTCCCCCCACACAGCCCCCCACAAGGCCCTGTGTGTCCCCCCAGCCCCTCCCCACGCCCCATTCCCTGCCTACAACCCCCCACAAGGCCCCGTGTCCCCTCCACAGCCCCCCACCACGCCCCATTCCCCCCCACAAGGCCCTGTGTGTCCCCCCAGCCCCTCCCCACGCCCCATTCCCTGCCTACAACCCCCCTACAAGGCCTCGTGTCCCCTCCACAGCCCCCCACCACGCCCCATTCCCCCTACAAGGCCTCGTGTCCCCTCCACAGCCCCCCACCACGCCCCATTCCCCCTACAAGGCCCCGTGTCCCCTCCACAGCCCCCCACCACGCCCCATTCCCCCTACAAGGCCCCGTGTCCCCTCCACAGCCCCCCACCACGCTCCATTCCCCCTACAAGGCCCCGTTCCCCCCCCACAGCCCCCCGCAAAGCCCCGTTCACTCCCACAGGCCCCCATGTCCCCCCCAGCTCCCCACAAGGCCCCATTCGGCCCCGTCAAGGCCCTGTGTGTCCCCCCCAGCCCCTCCCCATGCCCCATTCCCTGCCTACAACCCCCCTACAAGGCCCTGTGTCCCCTCCACAGCCCCCCACAAAGCTCCATTCCCCCTACAAGGCCCCCTGTCCCTCCCAACCCCACCACAAGGCCCCATTCCCCCCAACTCCCAGCCCGCCCCCCGCCCCGAAACGACCCCTAGCACCCTCCCCTCCCGGCTCCCCGCTCCCCTCCCGGCTCCCCGACCCCTCAGCCCCCCCCACCCCGGTACCGGGGGCCCGTCCCCCGCCACCCACCCGCATTCACTTCCCGCTCCACCCGCCGCTGTCAACAACACGCCGCGCTTTACGGCGCCGCCGTCGCAAAAGCCGCCGTCGCGTCTCGCTTGGCGGCGCCCGGGGAGACCACAACTCCCAGCGGGCCCCGCGCGGCGCAGGCGCAGGCGCGGCGGGGCGGGGCCGCGGGAAAAGGCGGGAAAGGCGTGAGGTGATGGGGGGGGGAAGATGGCGCCTCCCATGGGCAGCCCGACGCCGGGCCGGCGAGGGGGGAAATGGGCGAAATTCCCCGTTTTTCACCTCAGAACGGGAGGGTTCGGTTCCGCGCACCCGCGGCGCTGGGGGAGGCGGCTGGGGCGGCGCTGGGCCCCGGGGGGGAGGCAAATGGCCGCGGGCTGTGGCGAGGCCAACGGGGAGGGTCAGCCCTGAGGGCAGAAACGCGCCTGAGGGAGGCGGCGAGGGGCTGCTCGTTAAGCGCCGTTCTGCTCTCCCCACTCAGGCGAGCGGCGGCATGGGCAAGCGGAGGAACGAGCAGCCGGCAGGTAACGCCAGGACGTGGCGGCGGCGAGGGGACGGCGTCCCCGTCCCTTCCCCGCGAGGCAGCGGCCGCCGAGGAGCCCCGCTCTGCAAGCCAAGCGACGCCCGGCGCTCGCCTTTTCCACGCTTCCTTCATCAAATCCCCGCGGACCGCGGCGGGCTGCTCGCTACAAAACGCCGCCAGGCCTGGGCGGCTTCCCCAAACGTCCCCTCATCTCGCTATTAGCATGTGGAAAACACGGGTTATTACGGGGATAAAACACAAAACCCAGCGACGTTCCGGTGGGCGAGGGAGGGAGCGGCGCCCGCGGAGCCGCGGCCAAGCCCCTCGTGCCGCACGCCCCTTTTCGGGGGAGAAGGGGGGGGGTGGAGCGGAGCTGACACCCCACAAAAAGCCCTAAAAGCACGGCGTGTTCCCTCGGTGCCAGCGTTAAAGGCATGGGGGGGTCTTTTTCCCCCTACGATTTAGTAAAAAAAAGTAACACAAAACCTCTGCAAAGTTTTTCTCCCCATCTGACAACACCGAGCCCCTCCTGCCCCAAAGGCAATGCCCGAGGGTTCTGGTTTTCCCCTTAAAGGAGGAGATGGCGAATGCCACATTCCCAAAACTAAACGGAGTCTTCGCAAGGATTCGGAGGCGATGGGAGACGATGGTTTAGATGTGACCGGACCAGCTCAGCCCAGCGATGCCGACGGAAAACCGAAGCCAGCCGCAGGAGGGGCGGACAATCGGGGAGAGACGACCGGCGGCAGCGCCGCGACAAACGCACCGAGGAGGTAACGGGGCGAGAAATCGGCAGGCCGGGGGCGAAGCGGGCTCCACGCGGTGACGTACCCCGCTCGCTGAACGTGTTTTATTGCTTTAAACAGCCCGGACGGCGGCGGGGAGGTGGCTGCTCCGCGGCAAAGCCAGGCGGGGGAGCGCGGCCCCAGCCCCTCGCCGCAGGTACGCCTGTCCCGGGCTCCAGGCAGTCGCCGAAACGCTCGGATGCTGAGAAATTCCCTGCGCGGCACAGCCAGAGCCTCCTCTGCGGCGCTGCTTTTCCTCTGTTGGCTCGGCCTTCGGTATTTATACCGAACGGAGGAAAAATATCCCAGAGATTGGGATTTTTTGAACACAGGAGTGATGCCGGCACCTTGTTATTTCAGGAAGGAAGAGACATGGGCACCGGCGGAGGCGGCGAGTCGCCGGAGGCAGCTGCCCTGGGAGCAGCGTCTCAGCCGGACTCACCCCGGCGGCCAAATTCGGCGGCGGATGAGACAGAAGAGGATCAGCCGGTGGTGACCACGGAGCAGCGCGGAAGCGCCGGTGAAGAGCCGCACGCCGAAACCCAAACTCACCACGGAACGGGCAATATCGGTGAGAGTCCCAGGCACAGCTCCGCTGCGCCGGTGCGAGGAGAGGGGGCGGACGGCAGAGAGATCGCTCTCTCTGCGGATACTCCAGGCCGGAGCACCGGCGGCAGCGTGCCGGCGGAGGTGCCTGAGCCTCACCGAGAAGAGGGAGTCAACCGCAGCGAGCCGGGCGAGCGCCGAGGTGATGCCGATCAAAGCCAGGAGCTGCCGCGCACATCCGTTGCGAGCGCCGAAGAAAACGAACCCGGCGCCGTATCCGAGAGGGCGGCTGGAGGAGAACGCCGGGAGAACGTGAGTGGGGAACGACCGCAGGCAACCGGTACGAACGGCGCGGTGAAGAACGCAGCCGAATCCTGGTGCAGCCCGGCTGGCGGCATCGTCTCCGCGGAGCTTTTGGGGGTCTGCGCCCCATCTGCAGACCCGAAGGCGGACGGAGGCGCTGCCGAACCAGAGAGCGTGGGCGCTGCCGGCACCGTTGGTCCGGTGAGCCGGCACCAGGACGGGAACTCTTCCCTGTGGAAAACACCGGGAGAAGCCGAAGCGGGCCGGGAAGAGGCCGGAGGGGGAGGAACGCCCTCTCCCAGGAGCAGCTCGGCACCGGATCCAGCCGTCCCGGCTGGCGGGAATCCCGCAGGCGAGCGCGAAGGCGAAGATTTGGCGGAGGAACGGGGCGCGGAGGCGGGACGCGGCGCAGAGCACGCAGCGAGCGCACCGAGGACGGACGCGCGGCCCCCGGCTCGCTCCAGCGACCTCCCGCGCGGCGGAGGAATCGCGGAGAGCGTGCCCGCCGTTGCGGCGACGCCGGGGCCGGCTCCCACGGGCACCGCGCAGGCCCCTGCCGCAGGCACCGGTTCGGCTGTCGGCGCAGACCCCCAGGATGAGGCGTGTTCAGCCGCGGAGCCGCTCTCCCCGCAGTCAGAGCTGCGGAGTGTCCTGGAAGACAAAACGCTCGAGCTGCCGCCACAGCAGGTAAAGCCGCAGCGGGCGAAGCCGCAGCGGGTAAAGCTGCCGCCAGTAAAGCCGCAGCGGGCAAAGCCGCAGCTGGTAAAGCCGCAGCCGGTAAAGCCGCAGCGGGGAAAGCCGGCAAAGCCGCAGCGGGTAAAGCCGCAGCGGGTAAAGCCGCAGCGGGTAATGCCGCAGCGGGTAATGCCGCAGCGGGTAATGCCGCAGCCGGTAAAGCTGCAGCCGGTAAAGCCGCAGCGGTCACCAAGCGACCGTGAAACAAACTCCCCAAAATGGCTGAAATAACCTGAAAGGGGGGAAAAAAAAACCCAACTATTTTTGCGAGAGCGGGTTGGACGCGGGCTCCCGGGTGGCAGCTCAATTGTCGCACGGATTTCTCCCCCGCAGCCGCTCCCTGCCGCTGACCGGCGCGACTCCGCGGTGCCCCGGCGCGAGCTGCGTGCCGCAGCGGGACGGAGCCGCGCCGAAGAGGTGCCGCCGCTCGCCGAGGGGAACGGCCCAGCCCAGCTGCGGCCCGGGTAGGTGGATTGCCCGCTGCCGCCATCTTAGAGAGGTGGGATGGCGACAGACCCTCCCGCCAGCGGTAAAACCCCTTATTTTGAGTAAAAACGTCCCGATTCGGTGCGTAGACACCGCCTCATTTTCCCTCCTTGCCGTGGCGGTCAGGAGCGAGGAGCCGGAGGGGCTGCACCCGCCCGCCTGCCGGGAGGACGCGACCGACGTCGTCTGCGGCCTGATCCTGGAGCTCTCCAACCTCAAGTAAGCGCCAGCGGCAAAATCCGGATCCTTTTCCTTGGGATTGTTGGGGATTCCAGCCCCGCGGAGGGAGGGCGAGGGCCGCGCCGGGAACGCGGGGTCCGTAAACCGCGGGCGGCGTTCCGGCCCCGGCGCGGGGCGAGTTTTTCCGTGGGTGACGCCGGCGCCCGCTTGCCGCCCCCCGCAGCCGCCTGGCCATGAGCGCCCACCGGGGCCTGGAGGCGCTGAGGAGGCCAAAGCCGTGGCGGAGCAGGCGGCCGGGGCCGGGGCCGGCCCCACCGCGCTCCGGGAGGAGGTGGAAGGAGATGTAGAGCCGGGTCGGCGCCGGATCCAGCCCCCGGCACGGCTTAAAAGTCTTTACTGGCGTAAAACGGCGTTTCAACAGACAACGGGGTACAAATAAACACGTTCCCACGCGTTAACGGTGAAATAACGTTTAAGGAACAAACCGGCGTGTGCGGTGAGCGCGGGAGCCGCCGCGGGCGAGCTGCTAACGCCAGCCCAGCTCGCTCGGACCGCGAGAGCGCGCGGCGGCAGCCGGAGCGCCGGCACCCTTCCCGCCACGGGACCGGCCCGGAGAGTCGGCCCGGAGCCAGCGCTGCCCTCGGGCACCGGCCGGGATTAATAAAAACCCAACAAACGAACCCAAAACCCAGAACTGAACCCAACCACCAACGGCACCGGCGCGGGGCTGCCGGTAAAACCGCCCCTTGGCAGGGTTTTCGCTGGTGTCTTGACGCGGCTTCTGCCGGTGGCGCCCACCAAACCGCTGCCAGGACGATGCCGCCCGGCTTCACCCGCTGGGGAGAAGAACTGGGGATACCGGTCTCGGCGGAAAATGCCGTCCCGGCGCTTCTCCGGTGTTTCATCCTCGCAGGAGAGCAGAGCCGGGCGCTTCCCAGGCCTGACGCGGCAGCCGGAGCCGGGCAAAGCGGAGTGACGCCCTGGAAGAGAAACCAGGAGAGAGGGGAGAGCACCGCGAGCGCCGCGGCGGGCACCGCGCGCCGGCTGCTCCCCTCCCTTAACGAGCTTTAATTCCCTCGCCGGAATCCCGTTCCTGGCTGAATTCAGGTTCGGATTGCAGCTTCGGAGCGAGGCTTTGCCAAGGAAGCGGCTTTTCCGCAGCGTTCCCCGACGAAGCCGCCGGCGCGGCACTGCCAGAGCCGCGTTTCCTCATGGCCCGTCCTCGCCTCGCGCCGGGAAGCGAAAATTAAAACCCCCCCTTGCAGCCCATTTTGGGGGCCACGAGGTTGGCAATGAGCGTAAAAAGCCGGTACCTGCGGGGCCGAGGGCTCCGTCCGCGCCCGGCTACTTCGCAGCGGCTCCCGGCGCGCCGCAGCCGCCCGCCGCCCGCTTGCCGGCGGAGTTGCGCGGCGAGCGGCTGTAGACGGAGGTGTAGCCGCGGCGGGTGAGCGGGCAGAAGCGCCTGGTGTGCGCCCGGTCCTGCGTGGCCCCGCACTGCGGGCAGACGTAGCTGCGCAGGACGGGGCACCGCAGCCGGCCCTCGGCGTCCCGCAGGCTGTGCCCGGTGTAGACGTGCTTCGCCTCCCCGTTGTGCTTGCAGAAGGCGCAGACAGGCTCGCCGGGGGACGCCGACGATGCCGGCTCTGGCGTGCTGGATGACGTTGACGCCGATGCCAACGCCCATGCCGATGCCGGCGCTGATGCCGCCACCGCCGCTTCGCCCTTACCGGGGGCCGCCGCCAGCAGCTCTGGCATGCTGGATGACGTTGACACCGATGCCAATGCTGATGCCGCCGTCAATGCCGCCGCCGCTTCGCCCTTACCGGGGGCCGCCGCCAGCGCCGGCACTGGCGTGCTGGATGATGATGCCGATGCCACTTCGCCCTTACCGGGGGCCGCCGCCACCAGCTCTGGCGTGCTGGATGATGCCGATGCCGACACTGATGCCGACGCCGACGCCGCTTCGCCCTCGCCGGCGTCTCTGCGCTCCCGCAGCAGCTCGGCCAGCACGCCGGCCAGCCCCAGGTAGTCCCTCCACATGTCGAACGCCGGGCCGTGCTCCATCCTCCGCTGCAGCCCGCTGCGGTTTGGGCCAGGCCGCGGCTCCACGTGCCCTGCGCTTCCCAGCGGAGCCAAAAAAGGCCAATTGCCGCCGCCCAGGGCCGGCTCCCTCCCCCGGCAGACGCCCGGAGCCGGGACGTCTGCCCGGCAGGGTGGGGGCGTCTGCGTCTCTTCCCCTCTCCTGCTACAAGGGGGTCACTCCCCAAACCCGCCGCAGCCCCCCGACGCCGGCGTTTCAACCCCCTTTCGCCAGCCGGCATCCGCTCCGGCGCGGCGCTGCCCGGCATCGCCCTCGGTGCCAAACCCGGCCGCGTTCGGGGTTCCGCTCTGCCGGCTGCTCCCCCCGACCGGCACGACCCGCGGCGGGCGCCTTCCCCGACACCCGCGGCCCAATGCCGCGTGGCTCGGCCAGAAATGCCGGGATTTTGGGGGTTTTTGCGGATAAACGTGGGGTTTGACATCACCACCGTCCTGCGGGATGCCCAGGGCCACGTTACGGGGGGAGCTCCCGAATCCTGACCCAAAGCTGGGACTGGCGCAGCCGTGGGAGCTCTGCCCGTACCTCTGCCCGTCCCTGCCCGTCCCTGCCCTCGCCTCTGCCCGTCCCTGCCCGTCCCTGGTCCCTGCCCTTGCTTCTGCCCGTACCTCTGCCCATCCCTGGTCCCTGCCCGTCCCTGGTCCCTGCCCGTCCCTGCCATCATCTCTGCCCGTCCCTGGTCCCTGCCCATCCCTGCCATCACCCCTGCCCATCCCTGCCCGTCCCTGCCATCATCTCTGCCCATCCCTGGTCCCTGCCCTCACCTCTGCCGGTCCCTGGTCCCTGCCCATCCCTGCCCTCGCCTCTGCCCGTCCCTGGTCCCTGCCCTTGCTTCTGCCCATACCTCTGCCCATCCCTGGTCCCTGCCTGTCCCTGCCATCATCTCTGCCCGTCCCTGGTCCCTGCCCGTCCCTGGTCCTTGCCCATCCCTGCCGGTCCCTGCCCATCCCTGCCCGTCCCTTCCATCATCTCTGCCCATCCCTGGTCCCTGCCCTCACCTCTGCCTGTCCCTGGTCCCTGCCCATCCCTGCCCGTCCCTGGTCCCTGCCCGTCCCTGCCCGTCCCTGGTCCCTGCCCGTCCCTGGTCCCTGCCTTCCCCTCTGCCTTCGGGGCTGGAACCGCCCCAGCCTGGCGAAGCCCCCACTAACGAGGCAAAATCACCCACAACGACCCCGCCGACCCCCGACAGCCCCGGGGGCGTCACCCGGCTCCTGGGTTTTAGAGGCAAAAAAAAAAGGGGATTTTGGCTCCTGGCAGCCGCTTTTCCCCTCCCCGCACCACGGCCCACCGCAACGTGGGTCCCCGGAGACGCGGCAGCGCTCGTGCGGCACCGCGCGGGGACATGCTGTCCGCTCCCCGCACCGAAATCCGCTCGGTTTGGGATACGAAGCGCTCTGCCGGCGCCGCTCCGGAGCGGAGCTTTCCAGCCGGGACCTTCCCGGGATGGGACGGAACCGCGGGAACGCCGTGTTGTCGCCAAACCTGGCACGTGGCGCCGGGAAAGCGGCGGCAGCGACTCTCCCGGCCGCTCCGGCGAGCCACGGGGCACACGCAACGGTCGATGGTTTCACCTCAGCCACAAAACTCACCGACAGCGTTGAATGTTCACCGCAGCCTGCGCATCGGCTCCTCGGCATCGCCCGCATCTGCCGGAGGGGATTCGCGCTCTTCCTCCCGGTTATCCCCAGCGCCCGGTTTACTGGCGGCAGACTCCATGGCGAGGATCCGGCCTGGGAAGGGTCGCCGCAGCCGCCGGCCTTGGCCCCAACGTGCTCTCCCCGCCGTCGCGGTGCCCTCGCCCCCGGCGCGGTGAAACACCTGCCAGGTCCCTGCGGCACATGGCGGCACTGTGGCGGCACCGCGGCGTCCGCTCCGGCGGCGTCCCCGTGCCAGCGTGAGGCGGCCACGAGGGACGGAGCCAACGGGACAGGAGTGAGCGCCGGCGAAAGCGGCCGAATCGCCGCGGCCGAACCCGCCGAGCGCCGGCATGAGGGGGCACCCATCGTTTATTCACCACCAACCAGAACCGCGGCGCGCCGGCGGCATCACCACCCCGCCAGAACCCCGAAGCCTCGGGGTGAGCGCACCGGGAAATGACAGAAACGGGGTTTTCCCCCTCAAACAGCGGCCGTGCCCCCCGGCCTCGCCGAAGGGGCTTCGCGGCCCGGTGCCGGTGCCGGCAGGCGGGAGCCCGGTGAGTGGCCAGGCCCGTGCCGCACCGGCGCTCGCCGTGCCTCCCATTGGCTCGCAGTGACGTCAGGGGCGAAGTCGTGCCGCGAACAGCCGCGGGGCCCCACGAAGGAGGGAGAAAAGAACGGGAAATAATAATAAAAAAAAAAAAAAGTCCTGGAAAGGCAAAGAATGGGCACTTTGTGCGGCGACGGCACGGCTCCCTCCCCGCCGAGGACACCGGCGGCTCCATCGGCGCCGGGGAATCCCGGAGCCCGGCGCGGCGGGGCGGGGAAAATAAAGATGTTTAAGCCAAAAAGCAAAGCAGCGGGTGAGCGAAGCCCAGCGCGTTCCCAGGGCCGCGGCGCCGTGCCAGGGCAGCAGCCGGGCCGCCCCGGCACCTCCCACGCCAAATTCCTCGCGCCAGGAAGCGGGAAAATCCCAGCCGGGGCCGCGGCTCCCGTTGTTGCCCGGCCGGGAGAGGGCAGCATTTTGGGTGCAAAAAACGCCGTTTTCCGCTCACGCCTCTCGCTCCGTTGGGGTTTCGAGGCGGCTGGACGCCCCCGACGCCGGCCTAGGGCGCCGCGCTCGGCACCTGCCTGGTTTTGAGGATTAAAAATGGGAAAAAGGGGAAAAAAAAAAAAATCATAACCAGGTCAGAGGTGCGCGGGGCGAGCGCCGTGCCGGGGATTCGCCGCGCCGCCGCAGCCCCCCCCCAATCTCAGGGCGTTATTTACGTTTCCATACGTACGTGCCCATGGGCAGAGCCGCGCGCCCGCTCCCGCACGGCGCGGCCGGCCTGGACACCGGCCCCGATTTCCTGGGGTTTCACCCCAAAAAGAGCCCTTGCCCCGCGGAGCCGCAGCCCCGCTGCCGCCCCCCACCAAGCCAGCCCCCCCGAGCGCCCGGCAGCGGGGGCCGAGGCCCTGCCGAAAGCGGCGGGAAAGCGGCCGGGGTGTGAAGGCGTGGCGGGCGGGCGACGCCAGGGGCACGACGACGCCGGAGGCGCGGCGAGGGGGGCACGACCCAAATCAGCCCCCTGCGCTGCGACGTGGCGGGGGCCACCGCGGGCCTGGGGGGGCTGGGAGGACCGGGGGGTGCAGCGGCGCCCCCCCCCCGCCCCCCCCCAGCCCCCCCGGCGCCCGTGGGTGCCCGCAGCGAGGGGCGGCGGGGCCGGGGCTCCCGGGGCGGGCGGACGGGGGGACCCGGGGGCGCCGCGGAGGTGGCGGGGGGGGGGGGTGCGGGTCACCTCAGGCCAGCGGCGCCGCCCATTGGCCGCACGCCCCGCCCCGCCGCTCGCCATTGGCTGCCCGCCGCGCCCCGCCCGCCCCCTGGTGGTCACCGCCCCGCCGCTCGCCATTGGCTGCCCGCCGCGCCCCGCCCGCCCGCTATTGGCCACGGCCCCGCCGCCTCTCATTGGCCAGCCTGTGGGCAGGCGTTTAACCCCTGCGGTGCCGCCGCGCTCCGAGCCGGGCCCCGGGGGGGGCGGGGGGGGGGGGGGAGCCCCTGGTCCCCTCCGAACCGGACTGAACGGCCCCGCCCCGGCGGCTGGGGGAGGGACAGGGCGTCGTGGCACCGGCACGGCATGGCCTAGCATGGCACGGCATGTATGGCATGGCATGGCCTAGCATGGCACGGCATGTATGGCACGGCATGGCCTAGCATGGCATGGCAAGTATGGCACAGCATGGCCTAGCATGGCACGGCATGTATGGCATGGCACGGCCTAGCATGGCACGGCATGTATGGCACGGCATGGCCTAGCATGGCATGGCATGGCACAACCTGGCATGGCATGTATGGCATGGCACGGCACAGACGGCACGGCACAGCGTGGCACGGCCTAGCATGGCACAGCATGGCACGGCTCAGCATGGCCTAGCATGGCACGGCATGGCACGGCTCAGCATGGCCTAGCATGGCACGGCATGTATGGCATGGCATGGCCTAGCATGGTACAGCATGTATGGCATGGCACAGCTCGGCATGGCACAGCCTGGCACAGACGGCACGGCACAGCACAGCACGGCCTAGCATGGCACAGCCTGGCACAGATGGCACGGCACAGCATAGCACGGCCTAGCATGGCACAGCTCGGCACGGCATGTATGGCTCAGCATGGCACAGCATGGCGCATATGGCACGGCCTAGCATGGCATGGCACGCATGGCATGGCACGTATGGCATGGCACGGCTCAGCATGGCACAGCACGGCCTAGCATGGCATGGCATGTATGGCTCGGCATGGCACAGCATGGCATGTACGGCACGGCACAGCATGGCACGACATGCATGGGACAGCATGACATGTATGGCACTGGCACGGCACAGCACGGCCTAGCATGGCATGACATGTACGGCACGGCACAGCTCGACACCGCGAGCAGGGAAGCAGAGGCACGGCGCTGGGGGTAGCCCCGGCTTTGCCGCGCTGCCCCGTGCCCGTCTGACGCCAAGGCCCGGCTCAGGCCGGGGGTGCCGGGCCGTGCCGGGAGCAGCGCGGTGCCGGTCGGTGCCGGCTGGGGAGCACGGGCAGAGCCGGCACCGGCGGTTCCCCGTCCCCGCGACTCCCCTGTGAGCGCCGCGGCAGGAACGGCTCTTCCCGAGGGATTGCCACGCGTCCCGGCCGGCACCGGCACCGCCACGCTCGGCACCACAGCCCCGGCACTCGTCCCGGCGGCACCCCTGGGCCGGCCCCGGTGCTCCGGGCAGCCTGGTGTGACCGTGGGGGTCCCGGCGCGGCCGAGGGGACCTCGGCACAGCCGCGGCGGCCTGGTGTGACCGTGGGGGTCCCGGCGCGGCCGAGGGGACCTCGGCACAGCCGCGGCGGCCTGGTGTGACCGTGGGGGTCCCGGCGCAGCCGAGGGGACCTTGGCACAGCCGCGGCGGCCTGGTGTGACCGTGGGGGTCCGGCACAGCCACAGCGGCGCCGTCCCATGTGCGGCGGCACGCGACGGCACACGGGCCGCACCCCAAGCTGAGCCACGATCGCCGGGCCTCAGCCGCCGCGGCCACCCTGGCGCCAGGGTCCCCCACCCCGTCCCGCGGTGCCGGTGCCGCCGGCGGTGCCGCCAGCAGCCGGGCTCGGCGTGGCCGTGCCAGCACCGCCCGGGCGCGGCGGGAAGGCAGCGCCGGTGACTCACCAGAGCCCGGCAAGCCGGTGCTTGACGCCGGCCCGGGCGTGCGGAGGCCGAGGGTCCCCGCGCCGGGCGGGGGCCGCCGTGTGCGGCACCGGGGGGGGCGGCGCCGGCACCGGCCCGGGAGGTCCCGGTCGAGGACCCCGCGGCCGGGGGAGCCCCTGGGGGGCTGGGGGGGCCCGGGGGGGCCCCGTCCCCCTGAAGGCGCCTTTGTGCAGGGCCGCCGGTCCCACCCCGGCGCTGACTCACGGGCGCGTGGCTGCGCCCTGACTCACCCCCCCCGGCCCCCCCGGCCTCGGGGTCCCCCGGGCCCCCCCTGGCCCCCAGCGAGGGGGGGCCCCAACGCGCGCGGGGGGGCCTGGGCGCCAGGGTGGGGGCTGGGGGGGCCCCGGGGTGCGCAAGGGGCCCGGGGGGGGGTGCAGGGGGGGCCATGGGTGCATGGAGGGGGGGTGGGTGCAGGGGGGGGCCATGGGTGCATGGGGGGGGGTGTGGGTGCATGGGTGGGTGCAGGGGGGGGCTCATGGGTGCATGGGGAGGGGTGCAGGGGGGGGCCATGGGTGCATGGGGGGGGTGTGGGTGCATGGGGGGGGGGGGGGGGGCTCATGGGTGCATGGGGAGGGGTGCGGGGGGGCCATGGGTGCATGGAGGGGGGGTGTGGGTGCATGGGTGGGTGCGGGGGGGGGGGGCCCATGGGTGCACAGAGGGACATTATGGGTGCAGAGGGGGCCCATGGGTGCGGGGGGGGGGGGTTATGGGGTGCACGGGGGGGCCCATGGGTGCAGGGGGGCTCATGGGTGCACAGTGGGGGGTTATGGGGTGCACATGGGGGGCCCATGGGTGCATGGGGGGGGTGGGGGGGGTGGATGCATGGCTGGGTGCATGGGGGGGGCTCATGGGTGCACGGAGGGGCATTATGGGTGCAGGGGGGCCCATGGGTGCAGAGGGGGGGTTATGGGTGGATGGAGGGGAGGGGTATGGGTGCACGGGGGGGCCCATGGGTGCGGGGGGGGGTTATGGGTGCACGGGGGGGGTTATGGGGTGCATGGGGGGGCCCATGGGTGCACGGGGAGGCTTGTGGGTGCACAAGGGGCCCATGGGTGCCGAGGGGGCACCCGCCCACGCAGCCCCCCGGTCCCCCCAGCCCCATCGCCCCACAGCACTCGTGCCCTGGGGGGGCCGGGGCCACCCCACAGGGACACCGGGCTGGGGACACCCCATGGGGACACCCCTCGGGGACACCCCTCGGGGACACCCCGCTCGGTGCCGGCGTGGGGGGCCCCACCCCGGCGGTGCCATGGGGCGGCCGTGGGTGCCTGCCAGCCCGGTGCTGCCGGTGACTCACGGCCGTGACTCAGCCCCACCACAAACACCGCGTCGCGCGGCAACGCCGCCCGGCCCCACGGCCCCCGACCCACGGCCCCGCGGCCCCCCGACCCGCAGCCCCCCGACCCACGGCCCCCTGACCCACGGCCCTCACCCCAACCCGGCCCCACGGCCTCCAACCCACAGCCCCCCAACCCGCAGCCCCCGGACCCATGGCCCCACAGCCCTCGCCCCAGCCCAGCCCCACAGCCCCTGACCCACGGCCCCTGACCCACGGCCCCCCGACCCACGGCCCTCGCCCCAGCCCGGCCCCACAGCCCCCGACCCACAGCCCCACAGCCCCCCAACCCGCAGCCCCCCGACCCACGGCCCCACAGCCCTCGCCCCAGCCCAGCCCCACAGCCCCCGACCCACGGCCCCTGACCCACGGCCCCCCGACCCACGGCCCTCGCCCCAGCCCGGCCCCACAGCCCCCGACCCACAGCCCCACAGCCCCCCAACCCGCAGCCCCCCGACCCACGGCCCCACAGCCCTCGCCCCAGCCCAGCCCCACAGCCCCCGACCCACGGCCCCTGACCCACGGCCCCCCGACCCACGGCCCTCGCCCCAGCCCAGCCCCACAGCCCCCGACCCATGGCCCTCGCCCCAGCCCGGCCCCACAGCCCCCGACCCACAGCCCCACAGCCCCCCAACCTGCAGCCCCCCGACCCACGGCCCCACAGCCCTCGCCCCAGCCCGGCCCCACGGCCCTGGGGACCGCGGCCCCCGGGGATGCCGGCGGATGCCGGAGCGGGGCCAGGAGCCAGCGGGCCCGGGGGTGCCGGGGGCCGGGGGCCGGGGGGCCGGGGGGGCCAGGCGTGCCCCAGCACGAGGAAGGAAGAAGCCGGGAGGGAGCGCGGGGGCGGGAGGAAAGGGAAATCCCGTCCCGCCGGCCCCCCGACACCGCCAGCCCCACGGCCCCGGCTCCCCGGTGCCAGGGGCACCCCCGGGGCCCGTGGGCTCTGCTGGGGTGGGGGTGCAGGGGGTGCTGGGGGTGTTTGGGGGGTGCAGGGGGGTACTGGGGGGTGCTGGGGGTGCATTGGGTGCAGGGGGTGTTTGGGGGTGCAGGGGGGCTGGGGGTGTTTGGGGGGTGCAGGGGGTGCAGGGGGGCTGGGGGTGTTTGGGGGGTGCAGGGGGTACTGGGGGGTGCTGGGGGTGCATTGGGTGCGGGGGGTGCGGAGGGTGCAGGGGGGTGCAGGGGGTGCAGGGGGGCTGGGGGTGTTTGGGGGGTGCAGGGGCGCCCACCCCGGCCTGAGCCGCAGCCCCATACGGGTCCTCATCCCATCCTCATCCCAATCCCATTGCAATCCCAAGGCCAAGCCCATCATAATCCCAATCCCATCCCAATCCCATCCCCATCCCATTCCCAATCCCATTGCCAGCCCCACCCCATCCCAATCCCATCCCATCCTCATCCCATCCCATCCCCACCCCATCCTCATCCCATCAAATCCCAGTCCCATCCTCATCCTCATCCCAATCCCAATCCCATCCTCATCCAATCCCATCCTCATCCTCATCCCAATCCCATTGCAATCCCCATGCCAACTCCATCCCAATCCCATCCCATCCTCATCCCAAACCCATCCCCATCCCAATCCCATCCCCATCCTCATCCCATCAAATCCCAATCCTATCCTCATCCCATCCTCATCCTCATCCCCTTGCAATCCCAATCCCCATCCCAATCCCCCCCATCCTCTCCCGCAGGCAGCAGCCCCCACCCACCGGGCGGGGGGCAGCCGGGCAAGGGGGGGCTTTGCCGCTGGGAATCCCCGGCGGGGGCGGGCGCGGCACCAGCCCACGGCAGCTGCGGAGCCGCCCGTGCCCAGCCAGGGCTTCGGCCGCGCGGCTCAGCCCGGCCACCTCCGGTAACGGCCGCACGTGCACGCGTGCCGGGGCCGTGCCGTGCTGCGCCGCGCCATGCCATGCCGTGCCACGCTGCGCCATGCTGTGCCATGCTGTGCTGCACCATGCCATGCCATGCTGTGCCATGCCACACCGCACCATGCCGTGCCACGCTGCGTCACACTGTGCCATGCTGCACCACGCCATGCCACGCTGCACCATGCCATGCTGTGCCGTGCCACGCTGCGCCATGCCGTGCCATGCTGCGCCATGCCGTGCCATGCTGCACCATGCCATGCTGTGCCGTGCCACGCTGCGCCATGCCGTGCCATGCTGCGCCATGCCGTGCCATGCTGCACCATGCCATGCTGTGCCATGCCACGCTGCGCCATGCCGTGCCATGCTGCACCATGCCATGCTGTGCCATGCCACGCTGCGCCATGCCGTGCCATGCTGCGCCATGCCGTGCCATGCTGTGCCATGCCACGCTGCGCCATGCCGTGCTACACCATGCCGTGCCGTGGCTCCCTACACCGTGCCGTGCCACATTGCACTGCCACGCTGCGCCACGCCATGCCACGCTGCACCATGCCATGCCACGCTGCGCCACGCCATGCCGTGGCACCCTATGCCGTGCCGTGCCACATTGTGCTGCCACACTGCGCCATGATGTGCCGTGCTGCGCCATGCCATGCCATGGCACCCTATGCCGTGCCGTGCCACGCTGCGCCGTGCCGTACTGCGCCACGCCGTGCCACGTCGCACCATGCCTTGCTGTGCCATGCCATGCCACGCTGCACCATGCCACGCTACGCCATGCCACGCTGCGCCACGCCACGCCACACTGCGCCATGCCACACCACGCTGCGCCGCGCCATGCCAAGCTGCACCATGCCACGCTGCGCCACGCTGTGCCGTGGCACCCTACGCCGCGCCGTGCCCCACTGCGCCGCCGCGCCGTGCCACGCCGTGCCCACCGGCGTGTCGCGCGAGCCCCCGGCTGCCCCGGCGCAGCGCGTGTGCGAGGCAGCGGCGGCGGCGGGGCTGAGTCAGGCGGGAGGAATGCGCCGTCTGGCGCGTGGGCGAGCGCCAGCCCCGGCCGCTGCCATTACCTAGAAAGGACATTTCTGCGCCGCCGGCCCCGCCAGCGCCTGCGCCCGCCACGGCCCCGCCACGGCCACCGGCGTGCACGAGTGTGCACCGGCGCGTGCGAGCGCGTGCCCGCGCCCAAGGCCTGCGCGGCGCTGGCCGTGCCCGTGGCGGCGTGCACGCACGCACACGCGTGCGTGGGTTCCCGCGTGGGCGCCCGTCGCACGCGTGTGCCGCGAGGCCGTGGGGGGGGGGGGGGGGTCCACGCGCGCACACACGCGTGTGGCGGCAGCACCGTGCAGGCGTCACGCTGCCAGGGCGCGTGGCCGAGCAATGCCGCGTGCCCGCGGCGCCACGCGTGCGCGCCGTGCGTGCCGCGCGCCGTGTGCGGTGCTGCCCGGCCCCACGGCGCGCGGGGTGGGGGCTGCGTCCCCCCCGTCCAGCCCCCCGCGCCCGGTTAAATTTAGCAGCTGGCGCAGCGGCTCCCGCCCAGCTGTGCCGCCCCGGGGGAGCCGCCTCCGCCAGATGTGCGGCCGCTGCCAGATGTGCGGCCAGGCCGGGGAAGGGCCGCGGCCGCCGGCCAGGCGAGGGCCGGGGGCGCTGGGACGGCGTCGATCGGGGACGTTTGGGGACGCGCCCGTGGGCCCCGTGTCCGGCCCGGTGTCGCCGGGCCCCACCGTGGGGTTCGGGGACCCCCGGTGCCGGGCAGAGGGGACGCGGGGACCCCCGGGGCCGCGGTCCCCATGGCGTGGCCGTGCCCATCCCAAGGCCGCGGCTGTGCCGGTCCCCGCGGCGTGGCCGTGCCGGTGGGTGCCGCGGCGTGGGCGGCGGGCGCCGGTGGGTGCCGTGGGGCCGAGCCCCCGCGGGGCACCCGGTCCCTCCCCGCCATTGTTTATCCCTCCTCGGCGCGGAGGAAACCCAAAACCTCCCAATAATTGTATTTAGGAACTTCCATCATCTCCACGGAGACGGGCGGTGACGGCAGCGGGGCCGGATCCTGGCAGCGCCCGGCGAGGCCTCGCGTTAACCCCCAGGGCGCCGCGGCACCGCGGCCACGTGCCGGCTGCGGCGCGCGAGGACGCGTGGGGCCGGGGGTGCCGGGGCTGGGGGGCCGGGAATGGCGCTTGGCGGCAGCGCCGGGGGGCTGCGGGGCCGGGGCTGAGCCGGGCCGGGGCTGAGCCGCTGGCACCGGCACCGCCTGCGGCCCGGCGAGGTCCAGAGCCCACCCGGGCGCTGTTCCGCACGGTCCCTATCCCACCCAGTGTATCCCACCGGGATCGCTATCCCAGCCTGAGCCATGTCCCACCCAGCCCCATATCCCACCCAGCCCTGTGTCCCACTGGGCCCATATCCCCCCTGATCCCTATCCCATCCCGATCCCTATCCCATCCCGATCCCTATCGCATCCTGATCCCTATCCCATCCTGATCCCTATCCCACCCTGGTCCCTATCCCATCCTGAGCCATGTCCCACTCTGAGCCATGTCCCACCCAGCCCTGTATCCCACTGGGTCCATATTCCCCCTGATCCCTATCCCATCCTGATCCCTATCGCATCCTGAGCCATATCCCACCCTGAGCCATATCCCACCCTGAGCCGTATCCCACCCTGAGCCGTATCCCACCCAGCCCTGTATCCCACTGGGTCCATATCCCCCCTGATCCCTATCCCATCCTGATCCCTATCCCATCCCGATCCCTATCCCACCCTGATCCCTATCCCATCCTGAGCCATGTCCCACCCTGAGCCATATCCCACCCAGCCCTGTATCCCACTGGGTCCATATCCCCCCTGATCCCTATCCCATCCCGATCCCTATCGCATCCTGATCCCCATCCCATCCTGATCCCTATCCCACCCTGAGCCGTATCCCACCGTGGCCGCTACCCACCCAGGCCTGTATGCCACCATGATCCCTATCCCACCCTGCCCCATATCCCACTGGGTCCATATCCCCCCCGATCCCCATCCCATCCTGATCCCTATCCCACCCTGAGCCGTATCCCACCGTGGCTGCTACCCACCCAGGCCTGTATCCCATGGGCTCTGTATCCCACCCCCGAGCCATTTCCCATCGGGTCTGTATCCCACCAGGATCTGTATCCCACTGGGTCCGTATCCCACCATGATCCGTATCCCACAGTGATCCCTATCCCACCGTGATCAATATCCCAGACTGAGCCGTATCCCACCGTGGCCGCTACCCACCCAGGCCTGTATCCCACCATGATCCCTATCCCACCCCACCCCGTATCCCACCTGGATCCATATCCCACTGGGCCCATATCCCCCCCGATCCCTATCCCACTGCGATCCCCATCCCACCCTGAGCCAGGGGCCACCCAGCCCCATATCCCACCTGGATCCGTATCCCACTGTGTCCGCTACCCACCCAGGCCTGTATCCCACTGGCTCCGTATCCCACCCAGGCCCGTATCCCCCTGATCCGTATCCCACCCAGGCCTGTATCCCACCGGATCTGTATCCCCCTGATCCGTATCCCACCCTGATCCGTATCCCACCCTGATCCATATCCCACCAGGTCCGTATCCCACCGCGGTCTCTACCCAGATGGGCCCATATCCCACCCAGGCCTGTATCCCACCGGATCTGTATCCCCCCAGATCCGTATCCCACCCAGGCCCACATCCCCCCAGATCCGTATCCCCCCGATCCGTATCCCCCTGGATCCGTGCCCCTGGGGTCCGCGCCCCGGCCATGCCCACGGTCCCAGCCCCACAATCCCAGCCCCACTGTCCCAGCCCCACGGTCCCAGCCCCACGGTCCCAGCCCCACAGTCCCAGCCCCATGGTCCCAGCCCCACTGTCCCAGCCCCACGGTCCCAGCCCCACGGTCCCAGCCCCACAGTCCCAGCCCCATGGTCCCAGCCCCACAGTCCCAGCCCCACGGTCCCAGCCCCACTGTCCCAGCCCCACGGTCCCAGCCCCACAGTCCCAGCCCCACGGTCCCAGCCCCACAGTCCCAGCCCCACAGTCCCAGCCCCACGGTCCCAGCCCCACAGTCCCAGCCCCACAGTCCCAGCCCCACGGTCCCAGCCCCACAGTCCCAGCCCCACTGTCCCAGCCCCACAGTCCCAGCCCCACAGTCCCAGCCCCATGGTCCCAGCCCCACGGCGGCGCCGGGGGCAGCCGGGAGCTGGGGGTCCGGGGGGGCAGAGCCGCCGTGGGGCGGACGGGGGGCCGGCCCGGCCGCAGTGACGCGCTGCGGTTTTGCCGATTTCCGACGCAGGCCTCTGTTTTATGTCTGTGTGTGCGGCATCGCCATGGAGACCCCGCGGCCCCGGCCCCGCGGCACCCCACGGCACCCCACGCGCCCGCCGCGCCCCGCCCCGACACCGGCTGCCCCGGACCGGGAGGCCGCATCCTGCCCGCTCCCCAGCGCCCGAGGCGCAGACTCGCCCGGCTGGCGCGGCAGCCGAGGGACCCCCGCCAGCGCCCCCGGCCCCCGCCATCGCCCCCAGCCCCCCACCATCGCCCCTGTACCCCCCAACATCGCCCCTGTGCCCCCCACCATCACCCCCGGCCCCCCGGCATTGCCCCCAACCCCCCAACATCACCCCTGTACCCCCCACCATTGCCCCTGTACCCCCCAGCATCGCCCCTGTACCCCCCAACATCACCCCCGGCCCCCCGGCATTGCCCCCAACCCCCCAACATCACCCCTGTACCCCCCACCATTGCCCCTGTACCCCCCAGCATCGCCCCTGTACCCCCCGGCATCACCCCTGTACCCCCCAGCATCGCCCCTGTACCCCCCGGCATCGCCCCTGTACCCCCCAACATCACCCCTGTACCCCCCAGCATCGCCCCTGTACCCCCCAACATCACCCCTGTACCCCCCAGCATCACCCCTGTACCCCCCACCATCGCCCCTGTACCCCCCGGCATCACCCCTGTACCCCCCAACATCACCCCTGTACCCCCCAGCATCACCCCTGTACCCCCCAACATCACCCCTGTACCCCCCAGCATCACCCCTGTACCCCCCCAGCATCGCCCCTGTACCCCCCAACATCACCCCTGTACCCCCCACCATCGCCCCTGTACCCCCCGGCATCACCCCTGTACCCCCCGGCATCACCCCCGGCCCCCTGGCATCGCCCCCAGACCCCCCAGCATCACCCCCGGCCCCCCACCAGCACCCCCGGCCCCCGCCATCACCCCCAAACCCCCGCCAGCGCCCCCGGCCCCCCAACATCACCCCTGTACCCCCCAGCATCGCCCCCAGCCCCCCAACATCACCCCTGTACTCCCCGGCATCGCCTCTGTACCCCCCACCATCGCCCCCGGCATCGCCCCTGTACCCCCCACCATCAACACCAAACCCCCGGCATCGCCCCCGGCCCCCCAACATCACCCCTGTACCCCCCAACATCGCCCCTGTACCCCCCAGCATCACCCCTGTACCCCCCGCCAGCACCCCTGTACCCCCCGGCATCAACACCAAACCCCCAGCCCCCCAGCATCACCCCTGCACCCCCCGCCATCGCCCCCGGCCCCCCGGCATCGCCCCTTTACCCCCTGGCATCGCCCCCAAACCCCCGGCATCGCCCCTGTACCCGCCAACATTGCCCCTGGCCCCCCGCCAGCGCCCCTGTACCCCCCAGCATTGCCCCCAAACCCCCGCCATCGCCCCCAGCCCCCCAACATCGCCCCTGTACCCCCCGGCATCGCCCCCAAACCCCCAGCATCGCCCCTGTACCACCCGGCATCACCCCCAGCCCCCCAACATCACCCCTGTACCCCCCTGGCATCGCCCCCGGCCCCCCGGCATCGCCCCTTTACCCCCTGGCATCGCCCCCAAACCCCCAACATCGCCCCCGGCCCCCCAACATCACCCCTGTACCCCCCGGCATCGCCCCCAAACCCCTGGCATCGCCCCCATACCCCAGCATCGCCCCCGTCCCCCCCAGCGCCAGCCCGGGCCCCTCCACGGCCCGGGAGCCCTGGGGAAACTGAGGCACAGACCGGGACGGGCATGGGGCCTGCGGGCACTGACCTCCCGCACCGTGGGGCAGCCGGCCCCCTCGCTATGGGGCACCCAGGCTGCTCCCTATGGGGCACGCAGCCCCCTCGCCATGGGGTGCCCAGCGGTTATGCCATGGGGCACGCGGCCCCCTCGCCATGGGGTGCCTGGCTCCTGTGCCATGAGACACCCAGACCCCTTTCCGTGGGCGCCTGGACCCCTCGCCATGGGGCACACATCACCCTTGCCATGGGGCACCGAGACCCCCCGCCATAGGGCACGCAGCCCCCTCGCCATGGGGTGCCCAGCGGTTATGCCATGGGGCATCCAGACCCCTTGCCATGGGGCACGAAGTCTCCTTGTTGTGGGGTGCCAGGATCCCCTGCCATGGGGTGCATGTCCCCCTCGCCGTGGGGCACTGAGGCTCCTCGCTATGGGGCACGTGTCCCCCTCGCCATGGGGCACCCATCACGCTCACCATGGGGCACTGAGGCCTCTCACCATGGGGCAGGCGTCACCTTTGCCATGGGGCACACATCGCCCTTGCCGTGGGGCACGTCACCTTTGCCACGGGGCACGTGTCCCCCTCGCTGTGGGGCACATCACCTCTGCCATGGGGCACACACCCCCCCCCGCCATGGGGCACCCGCTGCCATGGGGCACACATCCCCCCACCATGGGGCACCCCCCCCCCGCCATGGGGCACATCCCCTCTTTATGGGGCACCCCCCTCCATGGGGCGCCCCCCCCCGCCATGGGGCACATCCCCTCTTTATGGGGCACCCCCCTCCATGGGGCGCCCCCCCCCGCCATGGGGCACACATCCCCTCTCTATGGGGCACCCCTCGCTATGGGGCACCCCCCTCTATGGGGCACAACTCCCAGCCATGGGGCACCCCCAGCCATGGGGCACCCCGCTATGGGGCACCCCCCGCTATGGGGCACCCCCCTTCATGGGGCACCCCGCTATGGGGCACCCCCCTCTATGGGGCACCCCCGTCTATGGGGCACCTCCCGCTATGGGGCACCCCTCCATGGGGCACCCCCCTCCATGGGGCACCCCGCTATGGGGCACCCCTCGCTATGGGGCACCCCTCCATGGGGCACCCCTCCATGGGGCACCCCGCTATGGGGCACCCCTCGCTATGGGGCACCCCCCTCCATGGGGCACCCCCCTTCATGGGGCACCCCGCTATGGGGCACCCCCCTCTATGGGGCACCCCGCTATGGGGCACCCCCCTCCATGGGGCACCCCTCGCTATGGGGCACCCCTCCATGGGGCACCCCCCTCCATGGGGCACCCCGCTATGGGGCACCCCTCGCTATGGGGCACCCCTCCATGGGGCACCCCTCCATGGGGCACCCCGCTATGGGGCACCCCTCGCTATGGGGCACCCCCCTCCATGGGGCACCCCCCTCCATGGGGCACCCCGCTATGGGGCACCCCCCGCTATGGGGCACCCCTCCATGGGGCACCCCTCCATGGGGCACCCCGCTATGGGGCACCCCCCTCCATGGGGCACCCCTCGCTATGGGGCACCCCTCGCTATGGGGCACCCCTCCATGGGGCACCCCCCTCCATGGGGCACCCCGCCATGGGGCACCCCCCTCCATGGGGCACCCCGCCATGGGGCACCCCGCTATGGGGCACCCCTTGCTATGGGGCACCCCTCCATGGGGCACCCCTCCATGGGGCACCCCGCTATGGGGCACCCCCCCGCTATGGGGCACCCCCCTCCATGGGGCACCCCGCTATGGGGCACCCCCCGCCATGGGGCACCCCGCCATGGGGCACCCCGCCATGGGGCACCCCTCGCTATGGGGCACCCCGCCATGGGGCACCCCCCTCCATGGGGCACCCCGCCATGGGGCACCCCCCGCTATGGGGCACCCCTCCATGGGGCACCCCCCGGCCCGGCCCCGAAAGGGTGCTGGCTCGGCGGCCCGGCCCCGGCCCCTCCCCCGCCGCCGCGCTGCGGGGCGGAGCGAAGCTTTTAAAAAGGATTTTCCCTTCTTGGAGTAAAAGTCAGCGACTCCGGGAGCCGCCGCGCTCCCCGCCCGCCGCCCCCCGCCCCCGGAGCCCGGCGGGGCCGCGGCCGCTCCCGGTGAGTACGGGCGGGCCCGGGACCCCCGAGACCCCCCCCGGGACCCCCCCGGAGCCCCCCGGGCCTGGCCGGCCGCGCCCGGAGCCGGGGGAGCCGGGGGGGGGTCGCGGCGGGGCGCGGGCATGGAGGGGGGGCCCTGGGGGGGGGCGCCGGGGGGGTGGGGGGCGCCGGGCCCCCCCCGGGCGCGGAGCGGTGGGTGGGGGCCGCGGGAGGGCGCGGCGGGGCGGGCGGCGCCGAGCAGCCGTGATTCATCCTTTCCCCCCGGCGCTGCGTGTGCCGACGGGTGCGGGCGGGGCGGCCCCTTCCTCCTCCTCCTCCTCCTCCTCCTCCTCCTCCTCCTCTCGGCCCCCGCCCGCCGCCGGGAACCGCGCCGGGACCCCCCCCGGGCCGGGACCCCCGGTGCCGGGACCCCCCCACGCCCGCAGACCCCGGTGCCGGGACCCCCGGCCCTCGACCCCCCCCAACACCCGCAGACCCCCCGGGCCGGGACCCCCGGGACCCCCGGGCCGGGACCCCCCGGCCCTCGACCCCCCAACACCCGCAGACCCCCCGCGCCGGGACCCCCGACACCCACAGACCCCCCATGCCGGGACCCCCAGCCCTCGACCCCCCGATGCCCGCAGCCCCCGGCACCGGGACCCCCCGCCCTCGAACCCCCGCGCCAGGACCCCCGGGCCTCAACCCCCCGGGACCCCCCGCCCTCGACCCCTTGACGCCCGCAGCCCCCGGCACCGGGACCCCCGAGCCTCGACCCCCCAAGGCCCACAGACCCCGGCACCGGGACCCCCAGGCCAGGACCCCCCGGCACCCGCAGCCCCTGGCACCGGGACCCCCGGGCCGGGACCCCCCAGCGCCCAGCACCAGGACCCCCGGGCTGGGACCCCCCCGGCACCCGCAGCCCCCGGGACCCCCGGGCCGGGACCCCCGCGGCGCCCGCGCCCCACGGCGCAGCCGGGCCGATGCGCGCACATGGGAGCGTCCCTGCCCCACGGCCGCCGCAGGTGTCGGGGCGTTGCCGCGCGGCGACGCCGGCTCTTCCCGCTCCCTCTTCCCAGGCGCAAAGGCGGGGATGTCGGCGGGGGGCACCGCAGCCCCCCACCGCCCCGCTCCGCTGGCGCGGCAGCCGCCCCCGCTCGGGGCCCACGGGAGCCGGTCGGGGCTGCCGAGCCGGCAACGCCCCGGCACCGCACGGGCGGAGCGCCCGGCCCGGCCGGCAGCGCCCGCTTGGCAAGAGGCCGCGGGCGCCGGAGAGCCCCCCGCCACACCCCACCACCTCCCCAAAACCGGGGTCGCCCCCATCCCGCCGCGCCATCGTGCCGCGCTCCGAAGGCGGCAAAACCCCGGGGGCGGCCGGCACCGAGCGCCGCGGCCCCGGCACGGGGGGCTTGCGCCCACGCCGCCGCCGCCGTGCCCGGCGCTTTGGCTCCGCTTCGGCCAAGCCAGGGCCCAGCGCGGCGGCGGCGGCGCCCACGGCCGCCCCGTTGGCACCGAGGCGCTGGCACCGAGGCGGCGGCGTCGCCGCGGCCGCCGGGCGGGACCCCAGGCGTGCGGGCGGCCCCCTCGCCCCCCGCCCGGGCACGCGCCCGCCGGCCCGGCCCCCCCCGCCGGCACCAGACATTTTGTTTATGCCGCCGCCGTCGCTCGCTGTTTATCCCGATTTTTTGGGCCCTTTCCACCCGATTCCCTTTGAAGTGCGCCCGTTGCCGTGGCGACGGTGATGTCACGGCCGGGCGGGGCCTCGCCAGCTCCCACATGGCGGCCGAGGAGCCCCAGCCCCATTACGCGCTTCTTCCAGGAACTCCCCGGCCGCTGCCGCCGGCGTCACCGCAGCCCCCAGCTCCGCGTTCCCTTCCCGGCTGGGGACGCCCTGCCCCATGGCTGCCCCATGGCTGCCCCATGGCTGCCCCATGGCTGCCCCACAGCCGCATCCAGCGGGACCGGGCCCACGGGGGTCCTGGCGTTGGCCGAGGTGGGACGCGGTGACGCCAGCGGCTGCGGCACGCGAGGCAGCGGAGCCGGTCCCGCTCGGTGACGGCGGCACCGGCCATGGCGCCCACTCCCCACCGCCGGCTTCGCCGGGGCCCGGCCGCCGCCACGCGGTGCCACCGGGGCCGAGCCGGGAGGGATCCGGCGCGCGCCCAGCGCCCGTCCTGCCCCGCCGCGGGGACGTCGCCGGCACGTGGCGGCGGTGGCAACCTGGGTCGTGTTTTCGCACCCCGGCGAAGCCGCGGGGCCTTCCGGCGTTTGCCGGCAGAGCTGCGGTGGGAGCGCACGCTCGGGGCTACGCTGCCGGTGCCCGCACCCCAACGCCGAGCCGGGCCGTGAGCCACTGGGATGGTCCCCGGCACCGGGATGGTCCCCAGCACTGGGATGGTCCCCGGCACCGGGACCGTGCCGGGACGCCGCCGCAGCCGGGGGGCCGCTGCCGGGGCCTGCAGGCAGGAGCGCGGGCAGCGCCCGTCCGCGGTGCCATGGCGGCTTCGTGCGAGGGTCGCGGCCGGCGCGGTTCGCCGCCGGCTCTCACGTGTCCCCTCCCGTGGCACCACCCGGCGCTGGCACGTGCCGGTCCCGTCCCGCGCCGTGACTCAGCCCTCGTGCGCTCGCACCCGCGCCGGCTCCTCTGGGGCGGTGCCCCCCCGGCACGGCAGCACCCGGCCGTCCTGGCCGCGCTCCCCTTTCGCGGCCGGATCCTGCCGGAGTTATTTTTACCGCGGGAAGGGAGCGCTTGTCCTGGCCCGACCCAGCGCCGGGAGCCCCCCCAGCTCTGGGAGGGGGGGACGCGGGCGCCCGCCGCGGCTTTCGCCCCCCGCTCCCGGCCGGACGCGGCTCCGGATCCGGCACTGACGGCCGCAGCGTGGGACCAGCACCCCCGCTGCCGCCCCCCAACCGCTGCCGCCCCCCAACCGCTGCCGCCCCCCAACCGCTGCCGCCCCCCAACCGCTGCCGCCCCCCAACCGCTGCCGCCCCCCAACCGCTGCCGCCCGCCGGGGTTCCTGGCGATGCGATTTTTTACCGTCTCGCCCAAAATCACATTGCCAGGGATTTCCAACGGGCGCCAGCCCCCGCAGCCAGGAACACCGGAGCCGCCGGGACGGGGCCGTGGGCGGGCGGGTGGGGGGCTCGGGGGTGGTTGGGGGGCTCGGGGGGGGCCGCGGGGCCGTGGGGCAGGGCTTAGCCCACCTGTGAACAGAGTTGGCAGCCGCGTCGTGTTCACAGTGGCTAAGTTCCGCTCCCCGGCACTCTCCCGGCCCGACGCCGGGGTCCCCCCCCGGGATGCCGGATGCCCCCCTGAAGACGCCGGGATCCCCCCGAGGACGCCGGGACCCCCGCCGGAGCACGCCGGGACCCCCGGGCGCTGCCTCCCGTGCCTACTGAGCTGATATGCAGTTGCTTTGGTTAAACTGGCTCAGTTCAGCAGGAACAGGAGTCTCGCCCCGCGCGCCGGATACCGAACCTCCCCCGGGACCCCCAAAAACCCCCCGGGACCCCCAAAAACCCCCCGGGACCCCCCCACCGTGGTGGAGCCCTGCCCGGGTCCCGCGTGCACGGCCGAGCTCACCGGGACCCGCAGGTTCTTCCACGCCACAGAGACGCCGAAACCTGGGGGGGGGGGGGGGTGTCTCCCCAAAATAGGGGGTGGGAATGGGGGGAGCCGGATTCCGGGGGGTCGGGACCCACGGCGCGGTGGGGGGCCACGACCGTCGGCAGCTGCCGGGGCCCCCCCAAGCCACCGCCCAGGCCCGGGCGAGCCCCGGCAGCGCCGGCGCCGCGGGCGCAGGGAGGGTCCGGGCCCCCCCCCGGCACCGCGGCGAGTCGGGGCGTCACCGGCAATTAGGGGATTACGGGATGAGTCACCGGGGGCGCGGAAAGCGGGAACCGGGGGGCGGGCACGCCCCGGCAGGACGAGGACCTGGGCGCCCGCGCCCCACATGAGGCCGCAATGGGGGGTCCCAGGCATCCGTGCCCCACAGCAGGCCCCATTGGGGGGGTCCCAGGCGTCTGCGCCCCACACGAGGCCGCAAAGGGGGGTTCCAGGCATCCACACCCCACATGAGGCCACAACGGGGGGGTCGCAGGCGCCCGTGCCCCACACAAGGCCCCGCCGGGGGGGTCCCAGGCATCTGTGCCCCACAGCAGGCCCCAATGGGGGGGATCTCAAGCATCCGCGCCCCACACCAGGCCCCACTGCGGGGTTCCAGGCGCCCGCGCCCCACACGAGGCCCCACTGGGGGGGTCCCAGCCATCTGTGCCCCACACGAGGCCCCACTGCGGGGGTCCCAGGCGCCCACGCCCCACATGAGGCCCCACTGGGGGGGTCACAGGCATCTGCACCCCACACCAGGCCCCAGTGGGGGGGACCCAAGCGTCCGCGCCCCACATGAGGCCCCACTGGGGGGTCCCAGGCGCCCGCGCCCCACGCGAGGCCCCGCCGGGGGGGTCCCAGGCGCCCGCGCCCCGCCCCCCCCCCCGCCCCTTTTTTTCCCTGTTTGTTTCCCAAAATAACCCCGGCGGCGCTTTGTGAAGCGCACCCGATTTCAGGGAATTTCCCTGATGTCAGAGGTGGGGGAGGGGCAGAGCCGCCGGCCACGCCCGAACAAGCCCCACCCAGAAGGGGGGGGTTGCCCACGTGTCCGTGTGTCCTCCCGTCCCCGTCCCCCCCCAAAAAGGGACGCGGCGCCTTTAAGGCTGCAACCACAGCGCCGGCCCCGCCCCCGCCGCCTGCCCATTGGCCGCCGGCGCTCCCCCCGCTGCCAATCAGCGCGGGGCGGGGCGAGCCGCCAGTCACGGCGTAGCCGACCAATCAGCGGGGAGAGCGGGCGGCGGGGCGGGGCGCCGCGGGAGGGGGCGTGGCCTCGGGGACCCCCATTCACAAAATTCCGCCGGCGTCGGGAAGAGCGGGAGCGGAGCGGAGCGGAGCGGGGGGGGAGGGGCGCGACACCGGGACCCCGCCGGCGACACCGCGACCCCCCCCCCCCGCGGCGACCCCGCCCCCGGGGCCGCGGCGACCCCCCCCAGCGCCCGCCCCCCCCCCCCCAAATCTCCACCCTGGGTCCCCCCCGGTGCCCCTCCCCCCCCCGTTCCCCCCTCACCCGGGGCAGCAGCGGTGGGGGTGGGGCGGGGGTCGCGCTCCCCCCAATTCCCGTTTATTTGGCGATTACAGCGCGGCGGGGGGGGGGGGGGGGGCGGACGCGCTCGTGACAGCTCCAGCGCCCCGGGGGGGGTCCGGGGGGTTGGGGGAGGGGCTCAGCCCCGCCCCTTCTTGGCTTTGCCCTTCGGGGGGGCGGCGGCGGGGCGGGGGGGGGGCGGCGACCACCGCCAGCTTCTTGGGGAGCCCGGCGGCCGCGCGCTGCACCGCGTCCCGCTCGATCTTCATCCGGATGCCCACCTCCAGGCGCTGCAGGCGGGGGGGGGTCAGCGGGGGGGCGGGGGGGCACGGCCGGGCACCCCCCCCACCCCCCGGACCCCCCGGGACCCCTCCCGGTTCCCCCCCGCCGCCCCCCTCTCCCCCCTCACCTTCTTCAGCTGCTGCTGCTGGATCACGCGGAGCTTCTTGGGGGCGATCGTCCGGCCTGGGGGGGCAGCGGGTGGGCGGGGGGGCAGAGCCGGAGCCCCCCCGCCCCGGTGCCCCCCCATTCACCCCCCCCCAGGACCCCCCCGCTCTCCACCCGGCCCCGGCCGCCCCTCACCTCCCTTCCGCGGCCCCCGCGCCCCTCGGGCCGGGGTCCCCGCCGCTGCCGCCGCCCGGCCGGGCCGCTTGGCCGCTGCCTTGGGCCTGCCCTGGGCCATGTCGCCGTCGCCGCCGCCGCACTTCCGGGTTCCCGTGCGCAAGGCACGGCGGGATACGGCGGGGCGGGGCGCAAGGCACGCCGGGGTACAGCGCGGCGCAAAGGACGCTGGGATACGGCGGGGCGCAAGGCGCGCTGCGGCGCGGCGCAAGGCGCGCCGGGATACACCGCGGCGCGGCGCAATGCACGCCGGGACACAGCGAGGCGGAAGCGTTACCCCGGAAACGGCCTTTACTGCCCCCCAGCGGCGCCCCGCTCCGCCAGCGCCTGGCGCAGCTCCCCCGGCGCGAAGACCCCCCACTCGGTGACGATGCCCCCCGTGATGAGGTCATGGGGCGTGACGTCAAAGGCCGGGTTCCACACGTCGATACCTGGGGGTGGAGAGAGGGGCGGCGGGGACGGACACACGGACACAGGGTCAGGCCGGCCGGGACGGACACTGCCCGTCGGGGCTGGGACCCCCAGGCCCTGTACGGGACCCCCCGGTCCTATATAGCACCCCCCCACCCCATATGGGACCCCCTGGTCCTGTACGGGACCCCCCGGTCCTATATAGCACCCCCCCACCCCATATGGGACCCCCTGGTCCTGTACGGGACCCCCCGGTCCTATATAGCACCCCCCCACCCCATATGGGACCCCCTGGTCCTGTACGGGACCCCCCGGTCCTATATAGCACCCCCCCACCCCATATGGGACCCCCTGCCCTGTACGGGACCCCCCGATCCTATATAGCACCCACTCACGCCATATGGGACCCCCCTGCCCTGTATGGGACCCCCCCGTCCTATATAGCACCCACTCACGCCATATGGGACCCCCCTGCCCCATATGGGACCCTCTGTCCTATATGGGACCCCCCTGTCCTGTATGGGACCCCCCCGTCCTATATAGCACCCACTCACGCCATATGGGACCCCCCACCCCATACAGGACCCCCCTGTCCTGTATGGGACCCCCGGTCCTATATAGCACCCACTCACACCATATGGGACCCCCCCTGTCCTGTATGGGACCCCCGGTCCTATATAGCACCCACTCACGCCATATGGGACCCCCCCACCCCATATGGGACCTCCCCACCCCATATGGGACCCCCCTGTCCTGTATAGCACCCACTCACGCCATATGGGACCCCCCCTGTCCTGTATGGGACCTCCCAACCCCATAGATACCCTCTGCCCCACATGGGATCCCCAGCCCTATATAGGACCCCCCCCAATCTTATATAGGACTCCTCAGCCCTATATATAGAGATATATATATGAGACCCCACCACACCCCATATGGGACCCCGTGGTCCTATACAGCACCTACTCACGCCATATGGGGCCCCCCTGCCCTGTATGGGACCCCCTGCCCCGTATGGGTACTACCCACCCTGTACGGGACCCCCTGCCCCATATGGGACCCCCAGCCCTATATGGGACCCCCTGCCCCATATGGGACCCCCAGCCCTATATGGGACCCCCCCTGCCCTGTATGGGAC
Source organism: Pelecanus crispus (assembly GCF_030463565.1). NCBI lineage: Eukaryota > Metazoa > Chordata > Aves > Pelecaniformes > Pelecanidae > Pelecanus > Pelecanus crispus. The sequence goes on along the minus strand of NC_134669.1, from coordinate 1,466,707 downwards.
CCCCTGCCCCGTATGGGACCCCCAGCCCCATATGGGCCCCCCTGCCCTGTATGGGACCTACCCACCCTGTACGGGACCCCCTGCCCCATATGGGACCCCCAGCCCTATATGGGACCCCCTGCCCTGTATGGGACCCCCTGCCCTGTATGGGACCCCCTGCCCCGTATGGGACCCCCAGCCCCATATGGGACCCCCTACCCCGTATGGGACCTACCCACCCCATACGGGACCCCCCTGCCCCATATGAGACCCCCCTGCCCCATATGGGACCCCCAGCCCTATATGGGACCCCCCCTGCCCCATATGGGCCCCCCGCCCCGTATGGGACCCCCCCTGCCCCATATGGGACCTACCCGCCCCATATGGGACCCCCCCTGCCCCGTATGGGACCCCCAGCCCTGTATGGGACCCCCCTGCCCCGTATGGGACCCCCAGCCCTGTATGGGACCCCCAGCCCTATATGGGACCCCCCTGCCCCGTATGGGACCCCCTGCCCCGTATGGGACCTACCCACCCCATACGGGACCCCCCTGCCCCATATGGGACCCCCAGCCCTATATGGGACCCCCCTGCCCCATATGGGACCCCCCAGCCCTATATGGGACCCCCCTGCCCCATATGGGACCCCCTGCCCCGTATGGGACCCCCAGCCCTATATGGGACCCCCTGCCCCGTATGGGACCCCCTGCCCCGTATGGGACCCCCAGCCCTATATGGGACCCCCTGCCCTGTATGGGACCCCCTGCCCCATATGGGACCTACCCACCCCATACGGGACCCCCCTGCCCCGTATGGGGCCCCCCTGCCCTGTATGGGACCCCCTGCCCCATATGGGACCCCCAGCCCTATATGGGACCCCCTGCCCCGTATGGGACCCCCCTGCCCCGTATGGGACCCCCAGCCCTATATGGGACCCCCTGCCCTGTATGGGACCCCCTGCCCCATATGGGACCTACCCACCCCATACGGGACCCCCCTGCCCCGTATGGGGCCCCCCTGCCCTGTATGGGACCCCCTGCCCCATATGGGGCCCCCCTGCCCTGTATGGGCCCCCCAGCCCCATATGGGATCCCTCCACCTTACATAGCCCCATATGACACACCCCCGTATGGGACTCTGTAAGTCCCATGTAAGTATGGGACCCCCTGCCCTGTATGGGACACGCGTGACATCCACCTGGGGACACCCACGGGACACCCACGCAGGGACACATGTGACTCACACCCGGGGGGACACGTGACACCCATGCAACACCCACGCCAAGGACACGCGTGACACCCGTGGGACACCCAGATGGGGACATGTGTGACACCCGCACGACACCCACACCAAGGACACGCGTGACACCCATGCAAGGACACGCATGACACACGTGTGACACCCACGGGACACCCACACAGGGACACACGGGACACCCACGCCAAGGACATGTGTGACACCCACCCGGGGGGACACGTGACACCCATGCGACACCCACGCAGGGACACGCGTGACACCCACGTGACACCCAGACAGGGACACGCGTGACACCCGTGCAACACCCACACAGGGACACGTGGGACACCCAGACAGGGACACGCGTGACACCCGTGCAACACCCACGCCAGGACACAGGCGACACCCACGCCAGGACATGCGTGACACCCACGGGACACCCAGACAGGGACACGCGTGACACCCGTGCAACACCCACGCCAGGACACAGGTGACACCCACGCCAGGACACGCGTGACACCCACGGGACACCCAGACAGGGACATGCGTGACACCTGTGCAACACCCACGCCAGGACACAGGCGACACCCACGCCAGGACACGCGTGACACCCACGGGACACCCACACAGGGACATGCGTGACACCCAGGCCAGGACATGCGTGACACCCGCGTGACACCCAGACAGGGACACGCGGGACACCGCTGTGACACCCACGCCAGGACATGCGTGACACCCACGGGACACCCAGACAGGGACATGCGTGACACCCGTGCAACACCCACGCCAGGACACAGGCGGCACCCACGCCAGGACATGCATGACACCCACAGGACACCCAGACAGGGACATGCGTGACACCCAGGCCAGGACATGCGTGACACCCGCGCGACACCCAGACAGGGACACGCGGGACACCGCTGTGACACCCACGCCAGGACACGCGTGACACCCACGCGACACCCACACAGGGACATGCGTGACACCCGTGCAACACCCACGCCAGGACACAGGTGACACCCAGGCCAGGACATGCGTGACACCCGCGCGACACCCAGACAGGGACACGCGGGACACCGCTGTGACACCCACGCCAGGACACGCGTGACACCCACGGGACACCCAGACAGGGACATGCGTGACACCCAGGCCAGGACATGCGTGACACCCGCACGACACCCACACAGGGACATGCGGGACACCGCCGTGACACCCACGCCAGGACACGCGTGAGACACCCACGGGACACCCACACAGGGACACGTGGGACACCCAGACAGGGACACGCGTGACGCCCGCGCCAGGACACGCGTGACACCCACCCTCGGCGGCCAGGCGCAGCCCCTGGAGGTGGGTGAGCTCGCGGCCCGGGCGCTCCTCGATGGGGATGCCGGAGCCGGCGGGCAGCGCCGGGTCGCAGGAGGAGCTGGGCGCCGCCACGTAGAAGGGCAGGCCGTGGTGCCGCGCCGCCAGCGCCAGCTGGTAGGTGCCGATCTTGTTGGCCGTGTCCCCGTTGGCGGCCACCCGGTCGGCTCCCACCACCACGGCTGGGGACGGAGCGAGGGTCGGCGGGGTCCCGTCACGGCCCCGGCCCCCGCGTCCCTGCCCCAAAATGTCCCTGGCCCCCTGCATCCCCATCCCCGGCCCCCCACGTCCCCATCCCGTCCCCATCCTTCACGTCCCTGCCCCAAAATGTCCCCGGCCCCCTGCATCCCCATCCCCGGCCCCCCACGTCCCCGTCCCGTCCCCATCCTTCACGTCCCTGCCCCAAAATGTCCCCATCCCATCCCCATCCTTCACGTCACTGTCCCAAAATGTCCCCGGCCCCCTGCATCCCCATCCCTGTCCCCCCACGTCCCCATCCCGTCCCTCACCCATCATGTCCCTGCCCCAAAATGTCCCCATCCCGTCCCCATCCTTCACGTCCCTGTCCCAAAATGTCCCCGGCCCCCTGCATCCCCATCCCTGTCCCCCCATGTCCCCATCCCGTCCCCATCCCACCCCTCACCCATCACATCCCTGCCCCAAAACGTCCCCATCCCATCGCGTCCCATCCCATCCCTTGTCCCACCCCATCCCCGTCCCTGTCCCCAACCCTGTCGCCATCCCCATCCCCGTCACTGTCCCGTCCCACCCCTTGTCCCTGTCCCATCCCCATCCCTGTCCCCATCCCACCCCTCCTCTCCCATCCCATCTCCGTCCCTGTCCCCATCCCACCCCTTGTACCACCCCCGTCCCTGTCCCCAACCCTGTCCCCATCCCCATCCCTGTCCCTGTCCCATCCCACCCCTATCCCTGTCCCCATCCCTGTCCCTGTCCCCATCCCACCCCTTGTCCCATCCCATCCCTGTCCCATCCCTGTCCCTGTCCCATCCCATCCCTATCCCTGTCCCATCCCTTGTCCCTGTCCCATCCCACCCCTTGTCCTGTCCCGTCCCATCCCATCCCTGTCCTGTCCCATCCCTTGTCCCGTCCCATCCCATCCCCATCCCATCCCACCCCTTGTCCCTGTCCCATCCCCATCCCTGTCCCCATCCCTGTCCCTGTCCCCATCCCACCCCTTGTCCCACCCCTTGTCCCCGTCCCACCCCATCCCTGTCCCCATCCCTGTCCCATCCCACCTTGTCCCATCCCTGTCCCTGTCTCATCCCACCCCTTGTCCCATCCCCATCCCGTCCCATCCCACCCCTCGTCCCTGTCCCATCCCCATCCCTGTCTCATCCCCGTCCCTTGTCCCATCCCTTGTCCTGTCCCATCCCATCCCTGTCCCCATCCCATCCCCATCCCGTCCCATCCCACCCCTCGTCCCTGTCCCATCCCCATCCCTGTCCTCATCCCACCCCTCCTCTCCCGTCCCATCCCATCCCTGTCCCCAACCCTGTCCCCATCCCCATCCCTATCCCTGTCCCTTGTCCCACCCCTCATCCCGTCCCATCCCATCCCTGTCCCCATCCCACCCCTCGTCCCATCCCATCCCATCCCTGTCCCCATCCCACCCCTTGTCCCTGTCCCATCCCATCCCTGTCCCCATCCCACCCCTCGTCCCATCCCATCCCATCCCTGTCCCCATCCCACCCCTCGTCCCATCCCATCCCATCCCTGTCCCCATCCCACCCCTTGTCCCATCCCATCCCATCCCTGTCCCCATCCCACCCCTTGTCCCTGTCCCATCCCATCCCTGTCCTGTCCCACCCCTCGTCCCATCCCATCCCATCCCTGTCCCCATCCCACCCCTTGTCCCGTCCCATCCCATCCCTGTCCTGTCCCATCCCTTGTCCCGTCCCATCCCATCCCTGTCCCCATCCCACCCCTCGTCCCATCCCATCCCATCCCTGTCCCCATCCCACCCCTCGTCCCGTCCCATCCCATCCCTGTCCCACCCCACGCGGTCCCGCCGGCTGACCCTGGACGCCGCGGTGGCGCATGGCGGCGGCGGCGGCGCTGTCGGCGATGAGGGTGGCGGGGATGCGCTCGTGCAGCAGCTCCAAGGCCGTCAGCCGGCTGCCCTGGTTGTAGGGCCGCGTCTCGGTGCAGAACACCCGCGCCAGCCGGCCCCGCTCGTGCAGCGCCCGCACGACGCCTGGGGACATCGGGGGGGGCACGTCAGCGACACTGGGGCACTGGGGGCCGCCCGGCTCCCCCCGTCCCCGCCGCCGTACCCAGCGCGGTGCCGTAGCCGGCGGTGGCCAGGGTGCCGGTGTTGCAGTGGGTGAGGAGGGTGACGCCGCCCTCGGGGACGCGCTGGAGGATGTGCCGGGCCCCGTGCGCCCCGATGCGCCGGTTGTCCTCCCGGTCCTTCTCCAGCAGCCCCTCGATGTGCTCGATGATGCTGGGAGGGGCGCGACCGGGTCACCCCAAATCCCCTCGGCACCCCAAATCCCCCCCCCGGGGAGCCCGGCAGCCCACCCTGCCTCGCCTGGCACCCCAAACCCCCCCCGGGGACCCCAGCATCCCACCCTACTTCTCCTGACACCCCAAATCCTCCTCCCGGGGACCCCCACACCCCAAATCCCCTCAGCACCCCAAATCCCCCCCCCAGGGAGCCCGGCAGCCCACCCTGCCTCGCCTGGCACCCCAAACCCCCCCCGGGGACCCCCACACCCCAAATCCCCCCCCAGGGACCCCAGCACCCCACCCTGCCTCACCTGACACCCCAAAGCCCCCCAGGGACCCCCACACCCCAAATCCCCCCCCGTCACCCCAGCACCCCACCCTGCCTCTCCCCACACCCCAAATCCCCCCCCCGGGGACCCCCACACCCCAAATCCCCCCTGGGGACCCCAGCATCCCACCCCGCCTCTCCCCGCATCCCAAATCCCCCCCCCGCGGACCCCCACACCCCAAATCCCCCCTGGGGACCCCAGCATCCCACCCTACTTCTCCTGACACCCCAAATCCCCCCCCCCGGGGACCCCAGCATCCCACCCTGCCCCGCCTGACACCCCAAAGCCCCCCAGGGACCCCCCACACTCCAAATCCCCCCCCGTCACCCCAGCACCCCACCCTGCCTCTCCCCACACCCCAAATCCCCCCCCGGGGACCCCCACACCCCAAATCCCCCCCCATCACCCCACCCTGCCTCACCTGACACCCCAAGTCCCCCCTGGGGACCCCCACACCCCAAACCCCCCCCGGGGACCCCAGCACCCCACCCTGCCTCACCTGACACCCCAAATCCCCCCTGGGGACCCCAGAATCCCACCCCGCCTCTCCCCACACCCCAAATCCCCCCCCCGTCACCCCAGCATCCCACCCTGCCCCACCTGACACCCCAAATCCCCCCCGGGGACCCCAGCATCTCCTGTACCTCTCCCAGCACCCCATATCCCCGCCAGGGACCCCAGCATCCCCCCCGGTGCCCCTCCCCACACCCCAACCCCCCCCCATCCCCAGGCCCCCCCAGTGCCCCTCCCCACACCCCAAATCCCCCCCTGCATCCCCAGGCCCCCCCCAGAACCCCCCATCCCCCTGCCCGTACCTCTCCCCACACCCCAAATCCCCCCATCCCCCGGCCCCCCCCCGTACCTCTCCCCACACCCCAAATCCCCCCCTATTCCCCACGCCCCCCTGTCCCCTAGCCCCCCCAGTGCCTCTCCCCACACCCCAAATCCCCCCCCAACCCCCGGCCCCCCCGCCCGTTACCTCTCCCCACACCCCAAATCCCCCCATCCCCCATCCCCCCCCCGTACCTCTCCCCACCCCCCAAATCCCCCGCCCGTACCTCTCCCCACCCCCCAAATCCCCCCCATCCCCAGACCCCCCAGCACCTCTCCCCACCCCCAAATCCCCCCACCCCCCAAATCCCCCGCCCGTACCTCTCCCCACCCCCCAAATCCCCCCCATCCCCAGACCCCCCAGCACCTCTCCCCACCCCCCAAATCCCCCCCATCCCCAGACCCCCCAGCACCTCTCCCCACCCCCAAATCCCCCCACCCCCCCAAATCCCCCACCCGTACCTCTCCCCACACCCCAAATCCCCCCCATCCCCAGACCCCCCAGCACCTCTCCCCACCCCCAAATCCCCCCACCCCCCCAAATCCCCCACCCGTACCTCTCCCCACACCCCAAATCCCCCCATCCCCCCCATCCCCAGACCCCCCAGCACCTCTCCCCACCCCCCAAATCCCCCCACACCCCAAATCCCCCGCCCGTACCTCTCCCCACCCCCCAAATCCCCCACCCGTACCTCTCCCCACCCCCCAAATCCCCCCCATCCCCAGACCCCCCAGCACCTCTCCCCACCCCCAAATCCCCCCCATCCCCAGACCCCCCAGCACCTCTCCCCACCCCCCAAATCCCCCCACCCCCCAAATCCCCCGCCCGTACCTCTCCCCACCCCCCAAATCCCCCGCCCGTACCTCTCCCCACCCCCCAAATCCCCCACCCGTACCTCTCCCCACACCCCAAATCCCCCCCATCCCCAGACCCCCCCCAGCACCTCTCCCCACCCCCCAAATCCCCCCCATCCCCAGACCCCCCAGCACCTCTCCCCACCCCCCAAATCCCCCCCCCATCCCCAGACCCCCCAGCACCTCTCCCCACCCCCGAAATCCCCCCACCCCCCAAATCCCCCACCCGTACCTCTCCCCACACCCCAAATCCCCCCCATCCCCAGACCCCCCAGCACCTCTCCCCACCCCCAAATCCCCCCACCCCCCAAATCCCCCACCCGTACCTCTCCCCACACCCCAAATCCCCCCCATCCCCAGACCCCCCAGCACCTCTCCCCACCCCCGAAATCCCCCCACACCCCAAATCCCCCGCCCGTACCTCTCCCCACCCCCCAAATCCCCCCCATCCCCAGACCCCCCAGCACCTCTCCCCACCCCCAAATCCCCCCCATCCCCAGACCCCCCAGCACCTCTCCCCACCCCCCAAATCCCCCCCACACCCCAAATCCCCCGCCCGTACCTCTCCCCACCCCCCAAATCCCCCACCCGTACCTCTCCCCACACCCCAAATCCCCCCCATCCCCAGACCCCCCCCAGCACCTCTCCCCACCCCCAAATCCCCCCCATCCCCAGACCCCCCAGCACCTCTCCCCACCCCCCAAATCCCCCCACCCCCCAAATCCCCCGCCCGTACCTCTCCCCACCCCCCAAATCCCCCACCCGTACCTCTCCCCACACCCCAAATCCCCCCCATCCCCAGACCCCCCAGCACCTCTCCCCACCCCCCAAATCCCCCCCCATCCCCAGACCCCCCAGCACCTCTCCCCACCCCCGAAATCCCCCCACCCCCCAAATCCCCCACCCGTACCTCTCCCCACACCCCAAATCCCCCCCCATCCCCAGACCCCCCAGCACCTCTCCCCACCCCCAAATCCCCCCACCCCCCAAATCCCCCACCCGTACCTCTCCCCACACCCCAAATCCCCCCCATCCCCAGACCCCCCAGCACCTCTCCCCACCCCCGAAATCCCCCCACACCCCAAATCCCCCGCCCGTACCTCTCCCCACCCCCCAAATCCCCCCCATCCCCAGACCCCCCAGCACCTCTCCCCACCCCCAAATCCCCCCCATCCCCAGACCCCCCAGCACCTCTCCCCACCCCCCAAATCCCCCCACACCCCAAATCCCCCGCCCGTACCTCTCCCCACCCCCCAAATCCCCCGCCCGTACCTCTCCCCACACCCCAAATCCCCCCACCCGTACCTCTCCCCACCCCCCAAATCCCCCCCCATCCCCAGACCCCCCAGCACCTCTCCCCACCCCCAAATCCCCCCCCATCCCCAGACCCCCCAGCACCTCTCCCCACCCCCAAATCCCCCCCCATCCCCAGACCCCCCAGCACCTCTCCCCACCCCCCAAATCCCCCCCATCCCCAGACCCCCCAGCACCTCTCCCCACCCCCCAAATCCCCCCCATCCCCAGACCCCCCAGCACCTCTCCCCACCCCCAAATCCCCCCCCATCCCCAGACCCCCCAGCACCTCTCCCCACCCCCCAAATCCCCCCCCATCCCCAGACCCCCCAGCACCTCTCCCCACCCCCCCAACCCCCCCGCCCGTACCTCTCCCGCAGCCCCTGCGCGGTGACGCCGGGGCTCTGGGCCCGCTGGCGCACGAAGCCGCGCAGCCGCCGCGCCTCGCGGCCCAGGTTGACGGCGGTGGGCCGCGCCGTCAGCAGGAACCGCAGCCGCTCGCCCACGAAGGCCTCCAGCTCCGCCGCGTCCCCCGCCGGCCCCCGCGCCCGCCGCCAGCTCCAGCGCCAGGCTCAGGCACCCCACCAAGGCGATGGCCGGGGCCCCCCGCACCTGCGGGAGCGACAACCGGCTCCGTCGCCGTCCCCGGGGGGCCGGGGGTCCCCCCCGAGCCCCCCGCTCACCTCCATGGCGCGGATGGCCTGCCAGGCGCGCTCCACGCCGTCCACGGGCTCATAGCGGAGCTGCTCCGGCAGCAGGAGCTGGTTGAGGATGGAGAGCGAGCCGCGGCGATACCGGATGGCTTCCAGGCTCATGGCCGTGCCGGAAGCCGGTGCCGGTGTTTCCTGCCCAGCTGCCAGACTCTGGCTGGGGAGAAGCGGGAGGGTCAAAGGGCAAGAGCGGGACCCCCGCGTGCCAGCACGGGGGACGGAGCGGGGACCCCCCCACGCCGGTGCCAGCGCCCCGGAGCCCCACGGGGGTCTCGCACCGGCGGGGGTCCGGCGCTGCGCAAGAGCGGAGGGAGACGACGGCGCCGGCGCCGCCAACGCTTTTAATGCCGGGGGCAGGCGGGGGGGCGTATAAATTATGGGGGGGTGGGAGGGGGGAGCGCAGGGGTGGGGAGGGGGCTCGGGTGCCCCCCCCGGGACCAGCCGGGAGCGGGGTCCAGCCCCGAAACGCCGCTCAGGCGCTCTCCGCCTCGGAGCTGGAGTCGGAATAGTCGGCGACGAGGGAAGCGGCGGCGGCGGGGGGCAGCGGCGGCGGGGAGGGTGGCAGCGGGGGTCGTCCTGGCGTCACCCCCCCCGCCGCGGCTCGCCGGTGGGTGCTGGGGGGCTGCGGGGGGTCTCCTCGCCCCGCTCCGGCCCCCCGGGCTCCGCCGGCCCCTCGGGCCCCTCTCCGGCACGGCGCCGGACGATGCCCAAGCCGGCGGGGGTGGCGGGGGGACCCCCAAGCCCCCGCGGCGCTCGCCCCGCCAGCCCCAGCTTCCGCAGCGCCTCGCCGGCTCTGCCGCCGGCGGCCGGGGGGAACCAGGAGCGGCTGGAGATCTCCGTCCGCTTCATCCTCTGCTTCTCCTCGTAGGCTGCGGGGGGACAGGGACAGGCCGGGGGTCACGGGATGGGGGGCAGAAGCCCCCGCCACCCCCCCAAGCTGCCCCCCACGCACAGTCGGGGCTGCGGTACTTGAGCAGCGCGGCCAGGCGCCGGTCCTCCTCCGCCTCCCGCACCAGTGGGATGCTCAAGCCGGCCTTCGCCTGCAGCGCCGCGGCCTCCTCCTCCTCCTCCCGCAGCGTCTTCTTCTCCTCCTTGGCGGGGAGGGGGACGAGGGGGCCGTCAGCATCCCCAGCGGGCGGCGGGCCGGGGGCTGCGCAGCCCCCCAAGCCCCCCGGCTCACCCTGAAGCGTTGCCGGAGCCGGCTGTTGAGGGCGAAATCGTCCTTCCAGGCGCTCTGGGCCTCCTGCAGAGTGGCCAGCGTGGGCACGGCTCTCTGCAGCACCGCCCGGTCGGCCACGCCGTGCTCCAGCCGGAACATGGCGTCCGTCTCCAGCTTCTCCTTCTCCTCCCGCTCTGGGGCAGGGGACAGCGAGGGGGCTCAGCGGGCGTCCCCTCGGCGCCGCGCCGCGCCGGCGGGCCCGGGACTCACCGGTGGGCAGGATCTGCTCGTTATCCCCCATGTCCCAGCGCTCTTCCTTGCGCCGGGCGCCGCTGACGATGACGTAGTCGCAGCCCGCCGGGTCGGTCTGCATCTCGATGTAGTTGACGCAGAGGTGGCACTTCATCCGAAACCTGGGCGGGGGGGACGGGGACGGGGTGGGGGACGGGGTGGGGGACGGGGGTCCCAGCGCCCCGGGGCCGCCCGCGCGTGGCGGGACGCGGCCGCCGCACCCACCTGTAGATGGGCGTCGTGTAGTAGGTGCCGACTTTCTTCTTCTCCGCGTTGTACCGGACGCCTGCCGGGGGGCAACCGGCGGATCAGAGCCTCCCGCCGCGCCCGGGACGCGCGGATTCGGGGGGCGCGGAGCCCCCGGGAACACCGGGGCAGGGGGAAGGAGCCCGGCGCGGGGCGGGGAGGGCTCACCCATGCCGATGTGGTTCTTGCAGCCGTCGCACCAGATGTTATAGGGCATCTCGAACCTGGGGAGGGGGCACGCGGCGCGGGGGCCGTCACCGCAGCCGCGGGGGACGGGGACGAGCCCCCAGCCCGGGGCAGGGAGGGCTCGGGGGGTCCCCAGCGCCGCGCGTCCCCTCACCTGATGACGAGGATGCCCTGGGACAGCTTGCGGGCCCTCTCCCGCAGCGGGTGGCTGTGGTGGTACTTGTTGAGGGAGCCATGCTGCCGGGGGGCACGCGGGAGGGGTCAGCCGGCACCGCGCGGACCCCGGACCCCGCAGAACTCCCCCCCCCGAGCGCCGCGGCCGGAGCCGGGCGGCCCCGCCGAGCCCCTCACCTTGGCCGGGTCGAAGTCGGGGGGGTAGTACTTGTTCGTGCCTTTGCGCTCGCCCTGCCGAGGGGAACGGCGCGTTAGAGACGGACGGGGACGCCGGCGCGGCCGCGGTGGCCACGGTGTGGCCATAGGGGCCCCGGTGCGGCCGCGGTGGCCCCGGTGTGGCCGCGGTGGCCACAGTGCGGCCACGGTGGCCCTGGCACAGCCATGGTAGCCCTGGCACGGCCGCAGTGGCCATGGTGCAGCCATGGTGCGGCCATGGTGGCCCTGGCACAGCCACAGTGGCCATGATGCGGCCCTGGCGCGGCCATGGTGGCCCCGGCGTGGCCGCGGTGGCCATGGTGCGGCCATGGTGGCCCCGGCGCAGCCATGATGGCCATGGTGCAGCCATGGTGGCCCTGGTGCGGCCGCGGTGGCCATGGTGCGGCCATGGTGGCCCTGGCGCAGCCATGATGGCCCCGGCGCGGCCACAGTGGCCATGGTGCGGCCATGGTGGCCCTGGTGCAGCCACGGTGGCCCTGGCACGGCCATGGTGGCCCTGGCACGGCCATGGTGCGGCCATGGTGCGGCCATGGTGGCCCTGGTGCAGCCATGGTGGCCCTGGCACAGCCATGGTGGCCCTGGCGCAGCCATGGTGGCCATGGTGCGGCCATGGTGGCCCCAGCACAGCCGCGGTGGCCATGGTGGCCCTGGCATGGCCACGGTGGCCCTGGCACAGCCACGGTGGCCATGGTGGCCCTGGCGCAGCCACGGTGGCCCTGGCGCGGCCGCAGTGGCCATGGTGCGGCCATGGTGGCCCCGGTGCGGCCGCGGTGGCCCCGGCAGCGTCCGTGCCCACTCACCATGGCGCAGGGTCTCTAGTGCCGCAGGACCGGGACGCGCAGGACCTGGGGGGACGAGGAGACGCTGCCAGGCGCTGGGAGCCCCTCGGCGCGGCGGGGGAGCTCCCAGTCTGTACTGGGAAACCCTCCCAGTACGGCGTTAATGGTCACCAGTCTGTACTGGGCTGGGGAAACCCTCCCAGTATGGGGATAAGGGGATAGGGACATGCATTCCAGTATGGGGACAGCGGTCACCAGTCCACACTGGGACAGGGGCACTGTCCCAGTATGGGGTTAATGGTCACTGGTTTGTGCTGGGGCGGGGACACCCTCCCAGTATGGCATCACTGGTCACCAATACCTACAGGGATGGGGACACCAGTACATACTGGGACACCCACACCCTCCCAGTCCGGGTCGCCAGTCACCAGTACGCACTGGGACACCCACACCCTCCCAGTCCGGGTCGTCAGTCACCAGTACGCACTGGGACACCCACACCCGCCCAGTCCGGGTCGTCAGTCACCAGTACGCACTGGGACACCCACACCCGCCCAGTCCGGGTCGCCGGTCACCAGTACGCACTGGGACACCCACACCCGCCCAGTATGGGTGGCTGCTCACCAGTCCGTACCGGGACACCCACACCAGCACATACCAGGACAGGGACACCCCTCCCAGTATGGGTCGCTGGTCACCAGTACATACTGGGACACCCACACAAGTACATACCAGGACACCCACACCCTCCCAGTATGGGTCACTGGTCACCAGTAAATACTGGGACAGGGACACCAATACATACTGGGACACCCACACCAGTCCATACTGGGACAGGGACACCCTCCCAGTATGGGTCACTGGTGACCAGTACATACCGGGACACCCACACCCTCCCAGTCCGGGTCGCTGGTCACCAGTACCTACTGGGACAGGGACACCCACACCAGTACAGGCCACTGGTCACTGGTACGTACCGGGACACCCACATCCTCCCAGTATGGGTTGCTGGTCACCAGTACGTACTGGGACAGGGACACCAGTACCTACTGGGACACCCACACCCTTCCAGTACGGGTCGCTGGTCACCGGTCCCCACCGGGACACCCACACCAGTACAGGCACTGGTCCCCACCGGGACACCCACACCAGTACAGGCACTGGTCCGTACTGGGACACCCACACCAGTACGGGCACTGGTCCGTACCGGGACACCCTCCCACTTTGGGCACTGGTCCCCACTGGGACACCCTCCCACTTTGGGCACTGGTCCGTACCGGGACACCCACACCAGTACAGGCACTGGTCCGTACTGGGACACCCACACCAGTATGGGCACTGGTCCCCACCGGGACACCCACACCAGTACGGGCACTGGTCCGTACCGGGACACCCTCCCACTTTGGGCACTGGTCCGTACCGGGACACCCTCCCAGTACAGGCACTGGTCCCCACCGGGACACCCACACCAGTACAGGCACTGGTCCCCACCGGGACACCCACACCAGTACAGGCACTGGTCCCCGCTGGGACACCCACACCAGTACAGGCACTGGTCCGTACTGGGACACCCACACCAGTACAGGCACTGGTCCCCACTGGGACACCCACACCAGTACAGGCACTGGTCCGTACCGGGACACCCACACCAGTACAGGCACTGGTCCGTACCGGGACACCCTCCCACTTTGGGCACTGGTCCGTACCGGGACACCCTCCCAGTTTGGGCACTGGTCCGTACTGGGACACCCTCCCAGTTTGGGCACTGGTCCGTACTGGGACACCCTCCCAGTTTGGGCACTGGTCCGTACTGGGACACCCACAGCTCGGCCCCAGCACGGAGCCGGCCCGGCCGCCCCGGCCCCACCAACCTCTTCCTGCTCCGCTCCTCACGCCCCGCCCCTTCCGCTGCGTCACTCGGCGCCCCGCAGACGTCACCTCCGGCGCCGGCGCGGCCCCGCCCCTCCCGCAGCCCCGCGCCTGCGCAGAGCGCGACGCGCGCGCTTTTCCCGCCAGCATCCGGCGCCGCAGGGCGGTCACCTGCGGCTGCCCATGGCAACGGGGCCCATGGCAACGGGGCCCATGGCAACCGGACCCATGGCAACCAGGACCCATGGCTGCCATGGCAACGGGGCCCATGGCAACGGGGCCCATGGCAACCGGGCCCACGGCAACCGGGCCCACAGCCGCCCATGGCAACGGGGCCCACAGCAACCAGGACCCATGGCTGCCATGGCAACGGGGCCCATGGCAATGGGGACCATGGCAACCGGGCCCATGGCAACAGGGCCCATGGCAACGGGGCCCATGGCAACCAGGACCCATGGCTGCCCTGGCAACGGGGCCCACGGCAACCGGGCCCACAGCCGCCCATGGCAATGGGGGCCACAGCAACCAGGACCCATGGCTGCCATGGCAACGGGGCCCACGGCAACCAGGACCCATGGCTGCCATGGCAACGGGGCCCATGGCAACGGGGCCCACGGCAACGGGGCCCATGGCAACGGGGCCCATGGCAACCGGACCCATGGCAACCGGGCCCACAGCCGCCCATGGCAATGGGGCCCACAGCAACCAGGACCCATGGCTGCCATGGCAACGGGGCCCACGGCAACCAGGACCCATGGCTGCCATGGCAACGGGGCCCACGGCAACGGGGCCCACGGCAACGGGGCCCATGGCAACGGGGCCCATGGCAACCAGGACCCATGGCTGCCCTGGCAACGGGGCCCACGGCAACGGGGCCCATGGCAACCGGACCCACGGCAACCGGGCCCACAGCCGCCCATGGCAATGGGGCCCACAGCAACCAGGACCCATGGCTGCCATGGCAACGGGGCCCACGGCAACCAGGACCCATGGCTGCCATGGCAACGGGGCCCACGGCAACGGGGCCCACGGCAACGGGGCCCATGGCAATGGGGCCCATGGCAACCAGGACCCATGGCTGCCCTGGCAACGGGGCCCACGGCAACCGGGCCCACAGCCGCCCATGGCAATGGGGCCCACAGCAACCAGGACCCATGGCTGCCATGGCAACGAGGCCCACAGCAACGGGGCCCACGGCAACGGGGCCCACAGCCGCCCACGGCAATGGGGCCCACAGCAACCAGGACCCATGGCTGCCATGGCAACAGGGCCCATGGCAACGGGGCCCACGGCAACGGGGCCCATGGCCTCCCCCACAGCTGTCATCCCCCCGCACTGTCCTCGGGTGAACCCGCAGCCGAGGGAAGCGCCGCGCACACGCGTGTGCACCCCCGGCACACACGTGTGCAGCCCCCGGCACGCAGGCGCCACGCAGCCCCGCGGGGGTCACCCCCACCCCCGGGAGCCCCCCGGCAGTGCCAGCCCGAGCTGGGGGGACGCGGGGGACGGGGCGAGGGCGGCATGGGACCCCCGGCGGCACCGCGGTGGCTCGTGGCGCCCGCCGCGCCGGGCGCCGGCTGGGGAGGAAAGCGCCAGAACCCCCAGTGACGGGCAACACGTGTCCCCGGGGGGACGGAGGTGTCCCCATCCCCGTCCCCGTCCCCATGATGGGGGTCCCCGTGTCCCCGGGGGGACGGAGGTGTCCCTGTCCCTGTCCCCATCCCTGTCCCACGATGGGGGTCCCCGTGTCCCCAGGGGGACGGAGGTGTCCCTGTCCCCATCCCTGTCCCCATGATGGGGGTCCCCGTGTCCCCCGTGGGATGGAGGTGTCCCCGTCCCTGTCCCCATGATGGGGGTCCCCGTGTCTCCATCCCCATCCCCATGATGGGGGTCCCTGTGTCCCCCGTGGGATGGAGGTGTCCCCATCCCTGTCCCCATGATGGGGGTCCCCGTGTCCCCGTCCCTGTCCCCGCGATGGGGGTCCCCGTGTCCCCGGGGGGACGGAGGTGTCCCTGTCCCCATCCCTGTCCCCATGATGGGGGTCCCCGTGTCCCCGTCCCTGTCCCCATGATGGGGGTCCCCGTGTCCCCGGGGGGACGGAGGTGTCCCTGTCCCCATCCCTGTCCCCACGATGGGGGTCCCCGTGTCCCCGTCCCTGTCCCCGTGATGGGGGTCCCCGTGTCTCCATCCCCGTCCCCATGATGGGGGTCCCCGTGTCCCCAGGGGGGATGGAGGTGTCCCCGTCCCCATCCCCGCGATGGGGGTCCCCGTGTCCCCGGGGGGACGGAGGTGTCCCTGTCCCTGTCCCCGTCCCCATGATGGGGGTCCCTGTGTCCCCGGTGGGATGGAGGTGTTCCCATCCCTGTCCCCGCGATGGGGGTCCCCGTGTCCCCAGGGGGGATGGAGGTGTCCCCGTCCCCATCCCCGCGATGGGGGTCCCCATGTCCCCGGGGGGACGGAGGTGTCCCTGTCCCCGTCCCTGTCCCCACGATGGGGGTCCCCGTGTCCCCAAGGGGACGGAGGTGTCCCTGTCCCTGTCCCTGTCCCCATGATGGGGGTCCCCATGTCTCCATCCCCATCCCCATGATGGGGGTCCCTGTGTCCCCTGTGGGATGGAGGTGTCCCCGTCCCTGTCCCCGTGATGGGGGTCCCCGTGTCCCCAGGGGGACGGACATGTCCCCATCCCTGTCCCTGTCCCCATGATGGGGGTCCCCGTGTCCCCGGTGGGACGGAGGTGTCCCCATCCCCATCCCCATGCCTGTCCCCGTGTTGGGGGTCCCCGTGTCCCCAGCGGGATGGAGGTGTCCCCATCCCTGTCCCCGTCCCTGTCCCCACGATGGGGGTCCCCGTGTCTCCGTCCCCGTCCCCACAATGGGGGTCCCTGTGTCCCCGGCAGGATGGACGTGTCCCCATCCCCACAATGGGGGTCCCTGTGTCCCCAGGGGGAGGGAGGTGCCCCTGTCCCTGCCCCCCTCCTCAAGATGAGGGTCCCTGTGTCTCCAGGGGGATGGAGGTGTCCCTGTCCCCACGATGGGGGTCCCTGTGTCCCCGTCGCCATCCCCGTCCCCACGATGGGGGTCCCCGTGTCTCTGTCCCCGTCCCCATCCCCACAATGGGGGGCCCTGTGTCCCCAGCAGGATGGAGGCGTCCCCATTTCCATCCCCATCCCCACCATGGGGGTCCCCGTGTCCCCAGGGCGATGGAGGTGTCCCCATCCCCGTCCCCACCATGGGGGTCCCCGTGTCCCCAGGGCGATGGAGGTGTCCCCATCCCCGTCCCCGTCCCCACCATGGGGGTCCCCGTGTCCCCAGGGCGATGGAGGTGTCCCCGTCCCCGCCACCATCCCGGCGCCCGCCCGCCTGCCCCCCTCCAGCGTCACCGCGCCCCAGCGGGCGCCGGCGCGGCCCCGGTGGCCTCTGATCACGGCGGCGCTGAGCTCCTGGCCGCAGCGGGCGGCAGCCGCCTCATCACAGGGAAACGCTAACGAGCGCCGGGAGCTGCTGCGCCCGCTGTGCCCCCGCGCCCGGGACGGACGGACGGACGGACGGCGCTGGGGGCTCCACGCTGCGCCCTGGCCCCGGCAGGACCCTCGCGGCGTCCCCGGCCCGGCCCGGCGAACCCCCTCGTGTCCCAGAAATTAATTTTCTCGCCGGGCCGGCTCCTGGCAGCCCCGGGGCCGGGCAGGATCCGTGCGGCACAGAGGGCGGCTGCCCTGAGCTTTGCCGCGGGGCCGGATCCTGGTGCCGGGGTTGACCCAGGACCCTTCGCTGCAGCCCCCGAAAGCGCCAGGAATGTGCTGAGCTTTGCAAATCTCCTGGGGAGCAGGATGCGTCCCCGCGGTGCCCTTGGGCTGCCGGCACGGATCCGGCTCGCCGTGGGGACAGAGGTGACGGCGGCGGCGGCGGCCGCAGCTCCGGCTTCCCCAGCGCCGGGGGGACACGCAGGGAAGCTCCAGCGCTGGGGGGGACACGAGCCAGGGCTGCGGGCTGGAGGTGCCGGATTCGGAGGTGGTGCAGGATGCGGCCACAGCAGGGTAACCGGGCCGGCATGTCTGGGGCATCCCGGCTGCGCCGCCTGGCCGCGCTGGGGCCGGATCCGGCCTCTCCGTGCCCGCTGCGCCAGCCTTTCCCTCCTCCAGCTCCCTCCATCCCCCCGGCCCCGGAGAAACCCCCTCCGGCCGCCCTGGCAGCGGTGCCGGAGCCAGCACCGGGCCAAGGGGCTGCGGTGCCCGGCAGTGCCCGCGCCGGCTGCCGGCACCGCAGGACGCCCATCTGCGCCGGGCGTGCGGGAGCACACACGCGGCCGGGGCCGGCGGCCGCATCCTGCCCCATGGAGCCGGGGGTGGCTGCGGGGGTCCGGGACCCACCGTGGGGGTCCGGGACCCACCGGGGTGGCGGGAGCCAGGCCGGCGTCCCCACAGCCGGGCAGGCCGGTGGCGTTGGCACCCGCTCCGGCGCTGGCCCCTGGCTCCCGGCGTCCTTGCCAGGGAAATGGGGAAAGTGCTGAGCCCGGAGTCTGGCAGCGCTGCCGGCGTTAACCCCCCCGCGCTCTGCCCTGCCGGCACGCGCCTGCCCGCGCCGCGCACACGTGCCGTGCCGGTACGGGCGTCGGGCCCGGCGCACGCGTCCCGGGGCGGCGCACACGCGTGTGGGGCCGTGCACACGGGCGTTTTGGGGTGACACCCAGGGTGGCCGCGGTGGGGACGGTCGCCGTGGCGGCACAGCCCGGCCGTGGGGCCCGCGGAAGGGCGGCGGTGCCGTGGGGCCGGCAGCGCTCCTGGCTCGACGCCTGCCACCGGGAACGAGACCGCTCCCGCTCGGCGCATCCCCGGCTGCCGACTCGGTGCCGGGGACCACGGGGCCGGCAACCGGGGAGCGGGGATGGAGCCCCGGCCCCCCCGGGCCCCCCCGGACCCCCCTGGCCTGGCTCCGGCTCCTCGCCGTGTCTGCGGCTTGGCCGGAGCCAGCGCTGCCCGCCGAGGGCTGCCGCAGCCCGGCACCGCCGGCACGGCCGGGCCCGCGGCACAGCCGGGGGGGTCCGGGGGCTGCGGGGGTGCCCCCAGCTCGCGTTTTTTTGGGGGGGAAAAGGGGCCGAAATGGCAAAGGGGCCGAAATGGCGAAGCCGCCCCATGGCGGGCGGGGGCCGCGGTGGGGCCGCGGTGCGGGGGGCTCTGCCGCAACCTCGCCCCGGCCCCGCGCCAGCGGTGACGGAGACACGACCCCGAGCGTCCCCGGGGCTGGGGGTGCAGGAGGGTGGGGGTCCGCGGCCCCGCTCCCCCCGCCGCCGCCCCCCTCACCCCTCGCCGGCGGCGCCGAGCCAGGCACGTGGCAAGGCCGCGGCGCCGGGACAAAAGCGGCGGCGACCGGACAAAGGGCCCTGACGTCAGGCGCGGGGCTGGGGGCACCGGGCGACCTAATTCCCGCCGCGCCGGGGGGAGCGGCGGCGGCTGAGGGGGCGCGGGGGGGACCCCACGGTGCTGCCGCCGGCCCCCCACGTCCCGCCCCGGCCCCCCGGGACCCCCGGCAGCCGCAGCCGCAGCGTCGCCCCGCGGGGAAACTGAGGCAGGCGGCGGCAGGCGGGGCCGGCGCCCGCAACCGGGGCGGCCACGGGATTAAAATCCCGGTTAACGAAGGGACGCCGGGGCTGCGGTCACGCGTGCGGGGCACGGGGCCATGCCCGTGCACCGGCGGCTGCACGCGTGTGCGCGGACTCGCACGCGGTCGTGCACGCCCACGCACGCTGTCCCGCGGCGTGCAGCGGTCCTGCCGGCGTGCACGCCCTCGCACGTAGTCGTGCATGCCCGCGCACGCCGTCCTGCCTGTGGTCTTGCACGCCCGGGCACGCCGCCCTGCCTGCGCACACCTGCGCACGGCCGTCCTGCCCACGGTCTTGCACGCCCACGTGTGCCACCCTGCCCGTGGTTGCGCACACCCTTGCACGTGGCCGTGCGTGCCCGTGCACGCCCTGGCCTGTGGTCCTGTGCACCCGTGCCCCGTGGCTTTGCACACCTGTGTACCCCATCCTGCCTGTGGCTTTGCACACCCGTGCATGCCATCTTGCCCATGGCTTTGCACACCCTTGCCCCATGATTTTGCACGCCCATGCACAACCTTGCCCGTGGCTTTGCACACCCGCGCACCCCATCCCGCCTGGCCCTTTGCACACCCGTGCACACCCCTTGCCCTGTGATGTTGCACACCCATGCACACCCTTGCCCCATGGCTTTGCACACCCGCGCACCCCATCCTGCCCGTGGCTTTGCACACCCATGCACACCATTGCCCCGTCCCTTTGCACACCCACGCACCCCATCTTGCCCGTCCCTTTGCACACCTGCGCACATCCTTGCCCCATCCCTTTGCACACCCTTGCCCCGTGATGTTGCACACCCACACACACCCTTGCCCCTTCCCTTTGCACACCCGCGCACACCCTTGCCCCGTCCCTTTGCATACCCGCGCACACCCTTGCCCCGTCCCTTTGCACACCCTTGCCCCTTCCCTTTGCACACCTGCGCACACCCTTGCCCCGTCCCTTTGCACACCCTTGCCCCGTCCCTTTGCACACCCACGCACACCCTTGCCCCGTCCCTTTGCACACCCTTGCCCCGTCCCTTTGCACACCCGCGCACACCCTTGCCCCTCGTCCCTTTGCACACCCACACACACCCTTGCCCCGTCCCTTTGCACACCCTTGCCCCGTCCCTTTGCACACCCACGCACACCCTTGCCCCGTCCCTTTGCAC